>NC_036243.1:3896632-3928939 GCF_002742605.1 Olea europaea var. sylvestris | reverse complement strand
GATGTGTTTCCTGAGGAGATGCCAAGTGGATTGCCACCAATCAAAGGCATCGAGTGCCAGATTGACTTTGTACCTGGAGCTGTCATACTGAATTGACCAGCTTACCGAAGCAATCCCGAGGAGACGAAGGAGCTTCAAAAGCAAGTGGAGGAGTTGATGAGCAAAGGTTATGTCAGGGAGAGCATGAGTCCATGTGCTGTACCTGTTTTGCTGGTGCCTAAGAAGGACGGGACTTGGAGAATGTGCGTGGATTGCCGAGCTATCAACAATATCACGGTAAAGTATCGTCACCCAATACCTAGGCTAGATGATATGCTTGATGAGTTGCATGGTGCTTGCATTTTTAGTAAGATTGATCTTAAGAGTGGGTATCATCAAATTCGCATGCGGGAGGGTGATGAATGGAAAACGGCATTTAAGACTAAGTATGGATTGTATGAATGGTTGGTTATGCCGTTTGGACTCACTAATGCACCGAGCACTTTTATGCGTTTAATGAACCATGTTTTGCATGCTTTTATTGGGAAATTTGTTGTAGTTTATTTTGATGACATCTTAATCTATAGCAAAAACCTAGATGAGCATTTAGAACATTTAAATTGTATGCTTGTTGTGTTGCGAAAGGAACAACTATATGCTAATTTCAAAAAGTGCACATTTTGCATGGATAGAGTTGTTTTCCTAGGATTTGTGGTTAGTGCTAACGGGGTGGAAGTCCATGAAGAAAAGATAAAGGCTATTAAAGAATGGCCAACACCTAAGACTATAACTTAAGTTAGGAGTTTTCATGGATTGACTAGTTTTTATAGGCGATTTGTAAAAGATTTTAGCACCATCACCACACCGTTGATTGAAATAGTAAAGAAGAGTATAGGTTTTCATTGGGAAGAATCTCAAGAAATTGCATTTAACACAATTAAGGATAAGCTATGTAAAGAACCTGTTTTGGCATTACCAAATTTTGATAAAACATTCGAGGTTGAGTGTGATGCATCAGGAATAGGTATAGGAGCAGTGTTAATACAGGAAAGGAGACCTATTGTTTACTTTAGCGAAAAGTTGAGTGGGGCAGCATTGAATTATCCGACATATGATAAGGAGTTGTATTCACTTGTTCGAGCATTGGAGACTTGGCAGCACTACTTATGGCCAAAGGAATTCGTGATACACACTGATCATGAATCTTTAAAGCATTTGCGAGGTCAAGGTAAGTTGAACAAAAGACATGCAAGATGGGTGGAGTTTATCGAGACATTTTTCTACGTCATCAAGTACAAACAAGGTAACGAGAATATAGTTGCTGATGCGTTGTCTCGAAGGTACGTGCTTTTAAATTCATTAAGTACTAAATTACTTGGTTTCGAGCATATAAGGGCATGTATGAATCTGATTGTGATTTTTCTAATATTTATGCTTCATGTGACAAAGGTGCATTTGATAAATTCTATAGGCAGAAGGATATTTGTTTAGAGAAGATAAGTTGTGCATTCCTAATTGTTCTTTGCGTGAATTATTGGTAATGGAAGCACATGGGGGTGGTTTAATGGGACACTTCGGGGTTCAAAAGACTTTAGACATGTTAGGGGAACATTTTTATTGGCCTAAAATGCGACATGACGTAGAACAAATATGTGAAAAGTGCATAACTTGTAAAAAGGCTAAGTCTAAGGTTCAACCCCATGGTTTGTATACTCCTTTGCCTATACCTAGTGAACCTTGGGTAGACATATCTATGGACTTTGTGTTAGGTTTGCCTAGGATAAAAAGGGGTCGGGATTCAATATTTGTAGTGGTCGATAGGTT
This sequence comes from Olea europaea var. sylvestris, assembly GCF_002742605.1. Lineage (NCBI taxonomy): Eukaryota > Viridiplantae > Streptophyta > Magnoliopsida > Lamiales > Oleaceae > Olea > Olea europaea. Next base: position 3,927,136 of record NC_036243.1, on the reverse strand, counting down.
TAGTAAGATGGCGCACTTCATACCATGTCATAAAATTGACGATGCTACTAATATTGCAGACTTATTCTTTAGGAAAATAGTACGTTTACATGGAGTACCTAAAAGTATAGTGTCTGATAGGGACGTGAAGTTTTTGAGTCATTTTTGGCCTGTTCGGTGGAGTAAGTTAGGAACTAAGTTATTATTTTCTACAACTTGTCACCCACAAACAGATGGACAAACTGAGGTAGTTAATCGAACTATGACTCAACTACTTAGGACAGTAATCAATAAAAATCCAAAATCATGGGAAGAGTGTTTACCGTTTATAGAGTTTGCATATAATGAGCTACACATTCTACTACTTCGTTTTCTCCTTTTGAAATTGTTTATGGTTTTAATCCACTAACACCTATGGATTTAATGCCTTTGCCTGTACATGAACGAGGTAGCTTGGATGGGAAACGAAAAGTCGAGATGGTGAAAACACTCCATGAAAATGTCAGGATGCAGATCGAATAGAAAGGAATTCTAATTGCATCAAAAGCAAATAAAGGAAGAAGACGCGTTACATTTGAGCATGGAGATTGGGTCTGGGTGCATTTCAGAAAAGAGTGTTTTCCAGAACAGAGGAAGTCAAAATTGCAACCACGAGGCGATGGACCATTTCAAATCATCGAGAGGATCAATGACAATGCATACAAAGTGGATTTACCTTGTGAGTATAATGTTTCAGCTACTTTTAATGTATCTGATCTCTCTCTGTTTGATATAGGTTCAAATTCGAGGACGAATCCTTTTGAAGAGGAAAGGGATGATATGATCCAGGAGTCGAGCCCGACGAAGGCAAGTGCGAGACGAGACCCGTTGATAGTTGATGGCGGACCAATGACGCGATCAAGGGCAAAGCAAGTGAAACAAGCGATGGGATTGCTCGTTCAAGAAACTATTGATGGAACCATATTCGGAACTCAAAATGGAACAAGTTTCGTGTTCGGGTCGAAGGCCGAAACAAAATGGATCAATGCGTTACAAGCAGCCGAAGAAGAGAGTGGGCAGTATAACCATGCGGCAGCACTATGCGACCGCATGACATGATACCGAGAATTCAATGGCCGAAATTTTATTACCATGTGGCAGCACGAGTTATAACTATGCGACAGCATGGTTCATTTCTGGGGTGATTTTCCTTTTTTCCGCATTTTTCTTTATTTTACTAGAATTTCATTCTTAATCAAATTCCTACCATATTGGACGAATATTTTAGGAATTTTATTAGATTATTAGAATTATATTTCCTTTTTGACTCCTATTCGAGGAATAGTATAAATAGGAGAATATTTTTTCATTGTAAACACCTTTGAACTTTTGACTTTGAATTAATATTATAGAGAGAAATTTCTTCTTTCAATTTAATTGTTCTTCTTGAACAATCTTGGAACTTATCAAGATTCAACTTCTTGTGGCGTTCTATCAATCGGATTGTGGGTTCTTTCAATTGTAATCAAGGGGTTTTAGGTTCTTCGCTAATCTAGGGCTTCTTGGTTCAATTCTTGGGGTTCAAGATCCAAAACCGGGTTAGTATTGGCGCTCTTGGGTTCCGCATCAATCTCGTTGTGGGTTTCATAGTTTCTATTGCTACGAGGTTCGCATCAGGCGATGTGAGGGTGCTTCTTCTTCCTTTCTGCTTGCTGAGAGTGCTTCTCGGCCTCTCTACTTGCTTCTGCAATAGTGCGATCAGGATGGCAATCAAGGCCAGTTCACCTCTTACTCAGCGATCGACCAGGAGATTAGTTCGCTCTTAATTGTAGCTTATAGAGCATTTAGTATTTTGTATTTTGCAATTTTGTAATGAACGTTTGACAATAAAGGAATTTATTTGAACGTATTTCGCTCTGGCCCTTTTTTATCTACGATCATTCAACGCGATTTGATTACGCTTTTATTTGTTCACTTTCCCATAAGGAAGGAACATACTTTTTTAAATATTTGCCATTAATGAACCTCATGTGCTTGGTGCCATCTAAATCCTCCAAATGATAGGCTCCATTAGGCAACACATCATTTACTTTATATGGTCTTTCCCAATTGGGCGACCACTTGCCATACTTTGGATTTTTGCTATCCAAAGGAAGTATTATTTTTCAAACCAATTCGCCCAGGCTAAACGACTTGGCTATAACTTTTTTATTATAAAATTTAGCCATTCTTCGTTTTTGAACTTGCAATCTATCTAGGACGTCCAACTTTAATTCGTCCAACTCCAATAAGTTTTGAACTAGTGATTTGGTATGCTCATCACTACTTAACTTATGTTGCAAATACACTCTGATCGATTGCACGTTAATTTCCATAGGTAAAACGGCCTCCTGTCCATAAGTAAGTTGGAAAGGAGTAATTTTGGTACTTGATCGAAGCAACGTCCTATAAGCCCATAAGGCCTTGTTTAGACATTCGTGCCAATTTCTGGCATTTTCATCTATTATTTTCCTTATGATATTTTTTAGAATCTTATTAGAAGATTCTGCTTGTCCGTTGGATTGAGCGTAATATGGTGTGGAGTTTATTAATTTAACTCCAAACTCGGTCAAGAATTTATTCACTTGATCCCCATTTAAAGATGTTTCGTGATCTACCATCAAAGTTTGTGGAATTTCAAATCTATAAATAATATGATCACGGATAAATTCTATGACATTCTTTTGAGTGATCTCCTTTAAAGGTATGGCTTCTACCCACTTAGTAAAATAATCAGTTGCAACTATAATAAAGGTATGTTGCTTGGACGATGGGGGATAAATCTTCCCTATCAGGTCCATCGCCCAACCCTTAAACGGCCAAGGTCTGATAATAGGTGCTATTCCTCGTGCTGGCGCCCTTTGTATTGGGCCATGCTTTTGGCATGCTAGACAACTCTTTGCATACTGAACGCATGATTCTTCCATCTTGGGCCAAAAATATCCATTCCTAATAATTAACCATCTCATCGTTTGGCCTGCTTGATGAGCTCCACATATTCCTTCATGCACTTCAACCATGATCGTCCTGGCTTCTTTCAAACTTATGCATTTTAGCAATATACCATCAGAGCTTTTTTTAAATAACTCTTCATCTATCAGAGTATAGTTTAGCAAACGCAACTTCATTTTTCTACTATCTCCTTTATTAGGTTCTTTAAAGAACCTTTTAATCTCTGCCCTCCAATCTAGTGCATCTCCATCTTGTATGCAATGAATTTCAATCGTTCTCGCCCTTCTTTGGATCACAGGCAATATTGTTCCATATTCACAAGTAGACTTCCAATTTAAAACCTTAGAGTACTCTGAGGCCATCTGGGCCAATTCGTTTGCTACGTTATTATATATCCTATTAACACATTGAAGCTCTATTTGGTCGAATTCTTCCAACAACTCTTGGGCGATTTCATACTGACTTATAATGGAATCACTTTGGCATTTAAAATCACCAATCAATTGGTAAATTACCAATTGAGAATCGCCTCTAATAATCACATTCTTTACCCCCATATCTATCATTAATTCTAGGGCCACGATTAAGGCTTTGTATTCGGCCTGATTGTTGGTGCACATCCTGTCCAAAGTGAATGCAAACTTGTAACAAATCCCTAAAGGATTTATCAATGCTACTCCTACTCCTGCACATTTAGAGGTTTTCGATCCATTGAAATATAAAACCCAAGGTTTTAATTCGTATGAATTGATCTCTAACTCAATTTCCTCAGGCATATCAAGGCATGGATGATCCGCCAGAAAGTTAGCCAAAGCCTAATTTTTTACTACCTTTTGGGGTATGTATTGTATGTCGAATTCTAATATAGCTAATGTACAAAGGCCTACCATTTGGTGCAAAATAGGACGAGAGAACATATACTTAACCAAATTTACTTTAGAAACTAAATAAACAGTTACGGGCCGTAAATAAGCCCTCAATTTTGTACATGTGAAATACAATGCAAGACATAATTTTTCAATGGCAGAATAATTACATTCACATTTTGTTAACCGTCTACTCAAGTAGTAAATCACCCTTTCTTCACCAAATTGGTCTTCCTGCGCGACCATTCCAGATATTGATTCTTCTTTAGCCGATACATACACTTTCATTGGTCGTCCTTGGATTGGTGACACCAACACTGGTGGACTTGATAAGTATGTCTTTAGGCTCTCAAAAGCCTTTTGATGCTCTTCTTTCCAGACGTCCTGATTTTTCAACTTTAAAAGCGACGAAAAAGCTTTAGTTCGCCCTGCACAGTTAGAAATAAAGCGTTTTAAAAAGTTTACTTGGCCTAGAAACATTTGCAATTCTTTTTTGTTGCTAGGTGGTTTGGCCTCTAAAATGGCCTTCGCTTTATTTTTATCAAGTTCAATCCCCCTTTTGTGTACTAAGAAACCAAGAAAATTCCCTGCATTAACACCAAATGCACATTTCAAGGGATTCAATTTTAGTTTATATTGCTTCATTCACTCAAATGAACATCTTAATTGTTCAAAATGGTCCTCTTCTTTAAGGGATTTGACCACTATATCATCTACATTCACTTCAACAAACTTGCCTATCATATCATGAAAAATCAAATTCATTGCCCTTTGATAAGTTGCTCCTGCATTTTTCAGGCCAAAAGGCATAACTACCCATTCAAAACATCCTAGAGACCCAGGGCATCTAAAGGCAGCTTTGTATATATCTTCCTCAGCTATATAAATTTGATTGTATCCTGAATACCCATCCATGAAGGAATACATTACATGTCTGGTAGTCGAGTCTACTAAAGAATCTACCATGGGCATTGGATATTCATCTTTAGGTGTGGCTATGTTTAGATTCCTAAAGTCTATGCACACCCTTAGTTTACCATTCTTTTTTAATACCGACACGATATTGGACAACCATTCAACATATCTGGCCGTTCTAATAAAGCCTGCTTTTAATAATCATTCTATCTCTTCCTTAATTTCAGGGAGTACATTAGGAGTGAAATGCCTAGAAGGTTGCCTATGAGGTTTAAAATTAGGCTTGGTTGGTAATTTATGTTCCACCAAATCTCTATCTAAACCAGGTATATGTTCATATTCCCAAGCAAAACAATCTTTGTACTCCTTTAATAAAGCGATTAATTTATCACTAACCTCTTGATTGAGCATTTGGCTGATGAACGTTGGGCGATCTTATCCTTCATTGCCAATATTCACTTTAATCAGGGGATCTTGTGCTTGAGCGTATCCAGGCTTGGCGATCCTTATCACTTCGTCGTCCAGTTCCCTTATAGGCACTTCTTCTTCTAAACAATCCACCTTATTGACTTCTCGGCCAATACTTTGTTCACTCGAACACTGTCAATTTGTCTTTCAATGCTTTCAAGGATGCTGCTTCTTTCGTCTTGTCCTTGCATTCTTTATTGAAAGCCATTAATTTGGCTTTGAAGGCCTGAATATCGGGCATTTGTCTTTATTTCTTACAACTTATTTAAAACTCTTTGATTATTCTTTTGCCAATTACTGGCTCCTCTAGGGCCACTATGTTTGGCCTCATCTGACTGAACATTTCAGTGAGTGCATCCATCGAAAACGACTCTTCACTCTGCGCGATAATCTGAGTTTCTTCTCCATCTTAGATTACTCTGACAGGTCCATAATTTCCTTCATACATGAACCTTTCCACTAAATTTGCTTCTGCGACAAAAGGCCTATGATCGGCCTGCACCACCTCTGCTTCGCCCTTGTCATTCCAAAAAACTAGGCACTGATGGAGCGATGAAGGTATACAGCGACTTTCGTGTATCCAATCTCTTCCCAATAACACATTGTAACTAGTGGGACCATCTATTACAAAGAAGACTGTGGTCCTAGTAGTTATTCCTATAGTTATGTCTAATGGCATAACCCTTTTAGCTGAAGTTGCTCCTCCATTGAAACTTGTCAGGATGACTTCCGTTGGGATCATATCACCTTCTGTCTTTGCGAATTTCCTCATCATCCTAGATGGAATGGTGTTTATAGCTACTCCATTATCGACAAGCACTTTTGCCATAGGTATGCTGTTAACTAGAGCTTTAACGTACAATGGCCTCAAGTGTTTAGTTAACTTCATGGCTGGCTGCTTAAAAATAACCTTTTCAGCAGCATCTATTTCCACTTTCTGCTTGTCCTCTGTCGAAGTACCCTTTTGTGATAAGTCAACGTGCAGCATATCGCACTGAGCCTCTACCTCCTGAATTTCCCTTTTACTGTTTTCTAATTCTTCTTTGGTTACCCAACCTGTGGGAGGAGGTATTATTCTTGGAGGTAATCCATACTTTTCAGAGCGAGGCACTCTCTTCTTCCTTTTGGGCGTCTCGTACAGCACGTAAAAATCGAAAGAACACCCAGATGGTTCTCCCAATAAGTCTACTTCACGAACTCCCACTCGATGTAGTTGCTTCAACAGAGTGTTGTACGATACTCCTCTTTTTATTCTTTCTACCTCCAGATCGATTTCCTCTTCGATGTCTGTCATACCATCATCTTCTTCACTATTGTAGGCCTCTCTAGAAGTTTGGCCTTCTTCATATTCCAACATACATTCTTCCTCTTCGTTATCGTCCTTTTCTTCTTCTTCCTTCCATTTATTCTTGAACTCATTGGCTAATAAATAGTTATTAGCCACGACAGGACGTAACGTACCAAACTGAATAGTTAGGGGCTAATCTGGATCTTCTCCTTCTCTTCTGTCTTGCTCAAACTTCAACCTCCCAGAAGAAGTCTCTGGCAATTCTTCCATAGGTTCACCCGTACCAGTCTCTTCACTGTCTTTGAGAACATTTTGATTGGCTACCTCGAGTAGTCTAGGTGCCTTTGGACATAGCATTCCCTGTTGTTGCCTCATCATTCGCCCATAGTTCTGTTGAAATACCTTTGTTGGGTTCTAGTCATCTTGTTGAAAGGTATCGCCCTTCCAGCCTTATTCTGGAACGAATGCCATACATTTGGTTGGCGAGGTTGCGGTCTGAATGTTCTCCCATTATTTACTAGCCTGAATTGCCTCTCAAAAGGCTATCCCTTATAGAACGATGCACCCCGCCCTCTACCAGGCTGAGCGTTTGGGAAAAAACTAGGACGATGGTGATGCTGCCATATCCCTGGTTTCTCTGCACCTGCACTCACTTCTTTTTTGCATCTTGCACATAGGGCGTCTTCGTCCTTTTTGGGCTCCTTTCCTTTAATACGTTCAAAGACGCTGGGATGTGGTCCAACTTTTTCTTCTCCATCATCTATAACCAACTTGAATTTTGGCAACTTGTTTTTGAAACCAGACGTCACTATGTTCACTCCAAGTGGCTGTCGAAAAGGATTTTCATCCACTGCCACCTTCCTCTTATCCTCAAACGTAATTCGTCCTGATTCAATGGCATCCTATAAACATGGCGAAAAACCAAACAGTTGTTAGTCAAATGTGGCCATGAATTATGCCACTGACAATATTTTTTACCCTTAACTTGTTCAGGGCTTGGCAATTTGTGCTTATCACTCAGCTTTATCTGCTTATCCTTATATAATTTATCAAATATAAGGTCAGCTTTGGTTACATCGAACGAGAACGTTCTAGTCTTTATGTTTTCATTTTTTATAGGCTCATCCTTACCCGACGGTCTAGGCTTAGCCATTATAGGACAAGTATATGTGTCTCCTTTAACTAATTCGGCCAAACACATTTCGGTTTGATCGTAGTACTCGTCATTAATGGTATGAACATCAAAATTTGGGTCTCTATAATAAGTCCCCTTGCTAGAATTTTTCATTTGTTCTTCTTCTCTTATTAATCGTTCATACCTAATCGCGTTCGCGCTCAATTGGAAAAGATCAGGAAATTGCTTATCTTGGAACTTCTTCTTCAGATCAAAGCTTAGACAACCTTGAACAATTTTGACAAACTCTTTTTCGGGCAAAGGTACAAAACATTTACTTCTTGCTGTCTTGAACCTTTGAAGGAAACCTTCGGCCCATTCGTATGGCATTTGACGTAGATTCGCCAAATCGGCCAAAGTAACTTCAGACTCAGTCTTATAAAACTGAGCATGGAACAATTGCTCCAATTGTTACCATGTTTGAACAGAGTTTGCTGGCAAATTGATGAACCAGGAGAAGGCTACTCATGTTAACGAACTAGGGAACAATCTCATTTTATGGTAATCAGTTACGTCACCACTTTGCAATGTGAATCGCCCTATGTGTTCTAGAGTAGACACCTTTCCTAAACCGGTAAATAATGAGAATTCTGGCACTTTGTACCCTCTAGGCCATGAATATGCTTGGTCTACCCAATCAGGATATGGCTTTGTGTAAGTTGGCCTAATGACAGGACGTACTCCAAAAGCCATCTGGTCCTGTACGATTTCCATAATCTGATTCCTCAACATGACGTTGGGGTCATATGGAATTCCTACAGGTTGGTTGATCGGTTGATTTCTGAGGCATATTATTTTACCTTTTGTATCTTCAACACCAAACACCAATGTCTCACCGGGCGTGCCAAATTGTTTCGCACGGGTAGTCGCTTACAATTAAAAAAGGGATCAGACGATTGTGTAAGAAACAAACCTCTTGAGACAAAGTCCCAAAAAGGGATGTTTTATTGGCGATGACTTTACAATTGGAACTTTAAACAAAATGCCTCCAAGGGGCGTAAGTACACGAGTACTGAAAAGAAATGTTTTAGTCTAAACTAAGAAATTGAAATTACATATTCTCTGTTTGAGAGTTTTTTATTCGGGCTCCTATGCTCTATGTCTTTTCTTCCTTTTATATTCCCTTGATGATCTCTTCGTTAGGAACTGCTTAATTGCTTTATAACTGCCCACTTTCTTCATGGTGGCCAACTTATCGTGGAACTGCCGTCTCTAACTACTGTCACTACTCTTTGTCATTCAACCGTCTTCAACTGAACTTCTTGAATCGTGGAACGTGATAAGATTGCTTAATAACTGCTTCGATAACTGCACTTTTGGATAAACATAACATCTTATATTTGCTAAGATTCTGGGCGATTCGAAAGTTTGGGCGAGAACAGGGTCATAACCCTGGGCGACTGCAAGACACTTCATTCGCTCAGATCTTAGGCGTCTTGCAAGTTTGGGCGATGGTGTTACCGTGTTCGTGGGCTTCCACTGCATTCGTTAATAACCCTATTTGGGCCTTTATCCTGAATTGCCCAGTTGGATTTCATTCTTTGGGCTACTCGATTTGGGCTGCACTTTTAGCGTGTCAACAGCCGGTGTGGAGGCTTTTGCATGTGTCATGCCATGCTTGATGGTTAAGATTGAAACCTAGCAGCCCAAGATCATTGATGAAGCATAACGCGTTAACCCTCTCATTGTCAAGATAGCTACAAGCATACTGCAGGATTAGTATGGGTGAGTAAATAATAATTATAATTTATATTGCAATGTTAACTTACGTGTAAGGATGTTGATTATACGTCACATTAAATGTTATATATACACATTTCACAATATTTACTCTTTCTCACATGCCCGGCTCTACTTGCTTACATTTTTTTATATATTTTTTCAAAAACTATATAGGCATGACTGTGGATTGTATGTTATTAAGTATGCAGAATGTATCATATAGGGAAAGATTGATGGGATGGCTAAAATTTTTGATCCGATATTATCAAGGTTATACCTGGCTGCTCAACTCTTCAAGCATGGGTACGAGAACCAAATAGAAGAATACGAGACTGACTTTGACGTGGTTCCACAGTCTGTGAATGGGGGACGAGAAGATGAACGGTGTGATTATTGTTTGACAGCCGTTTTAATAAATTAGCTTTCTTTTGAGTAGTCATCTAGTTTATAGTTCCAGAACCGAAGTAACTTTTTTGTGAAGTACTATTATGTACATTCAATTGTTTATCTTTTAGTTTGTTATGGATCACACATTCATTCCTCTAGTCTAGATGCTATGGACATCAACTCCTTACAGTAATATTCTTGTCCAAACTAGTTATCGTTATATAATAATATGAGTGTGATTGTCCCATAATCTAGCATTTTACGATTTCATATTTAGATTTATTTTCTTTCTCTACATGTTATAGTATCGAAGCAGGAATATCTGTCATGATGATACATTAATTTTTATCATTGTACAGTTATATAGTGGATTAGTTTTTTTGTTCATGCGATATCTATCATTTACGAAACCCAATAATGTCCAAATTCATTGTATTGATTGTTTAGAGAGTGTGATTTTCCCGAGTGCGTATTGTTGTGGGATTGACCAAGTTTTTGTTAATTCGCGTATTATTCAGCAAATTTTAGAGAAATTCATTTTTTTTTTAATTTGGTATTTTAGTGTTCTAAACTGATCAAATTTGATTGTTGCTTGTGTTCAAATTAGAATGCTCATTGTCCTTCACTTTATGCCTTCCAATTTGAAACGTTTCACTAATTAATCACTTGTGCAATACACAAGTGGTTGTATGTGATTAACTGAATGAATCATAATCCCAAAATCAACCCTTCAACTAATACTTCAAACATACCCACGTTTATTACATTTCATTTTTTAATCAAACAAAAATAATGCAAGCAGATTGATTAATTTAATCAAGAAATCTCAATGCCCACTTTTTATTCAAACTTATGAAAATTGATAATTTTACATCATATTCCAATTTGTATCCTAAATTGTTCTAATCATTTGTCAATGTGGGATTGACAATTCAATGGCAAGTGAGAAGCGGCTCCATTATTCTTCCAAATCCATTTTCCACTTTTTAATATTATTCATGGGTTGAGGTTGCCTGCATGTTCTCCTATTGTGTCTCGTACTTCCACATGTTCCACATCTCGTTGTTTGTAACATCTCAATCCTTGGCCTTCTCCTCGTCTTCTTCGACCTTCCTGGTGGTCTCTTCGATTAGGAGTAAAATTTTATCTCCACATCTGAATTTATCCACCTTCCATTGTGCACGATCTTCTAGTGGGACGATGTAGGCAGCGTACGAACCCATATAGGACTCCCCAGTGTGGTAATCAAAATAATACCTATCTGGTTGCCCATCTATTTCCCCAATCACAGCTAAACCGTGCTGACAATGAATCCCATCCACATGGAATGACAGCAAGTGCAAGTCAGCATATTCAAATAAACTACGTGCCGTTTGTTCTCATCCGACACTTGGTAGAGGAATTCATTCGATTCAGATACCTAATATAAATGAACAACATTTTTATTAACCACATTTTATATGTAACCTATTTTCCATCAGTCATCACAGAACAGCTGTAATATATACCAAAACTTAGAAGTCAATACATATTATCCGAATTACAATATTAATTCATCATAATTACCTTAAGCTTCAGTGACCGCTTGGTTTTTAGCTGAGCCTGCTTTTCTGGTTTCGATGCTAGGAGGGTGAAAGTTCCTTCTACGATACTCTTGTTCTTTGAAAACCATGTTCCGAACAAGTAGTCAATCGTGCAATGTTTCACGACTTGCATTTAACCGACTCCATGATGTTAGATGTCATCGCTGTAAACCTGTTTGTTTGCATGTGAGCCCTTGGCCATTTATGGAATCCAACCTTAGCATACATTTCATCATATATAGCAAAATCATAAGTCATAACCACATCTATAATAAAAGTATATCGGCATACTTGTATCCACTAGGTAGTAGAATACCGGACGTCATGGAATTGAATGTTGCGAACACGTTAACGCATTCCTGTTTGAAACAAAAAAAAAAGGATAAAAAGGGAGCAAATTAAGAGATGAATAATCTGCTATATGTACAATCAGATAATGTCTATCCAAAAATATAAAGATCAGTTTGAAATCAGATGCATGCAATCTATTTTATTATGACATCCCATTGAGTCATTGACCATGATTTCACATAAATTTATTTTCTTGTATGAAAAGGGAAAAAATCGATAAGAAAAATAAAATATTGTAAATGGATGTATATTCATATCGAATACAACAACGTGAAACACCTTTTGTAATTGAAAATATGAACTCTTGCTTATGGATTACAAATAGGAATACAATGGATCGATTAAATAGTTTCATGAAATTATATATACTAATTAAGTGTTGATTTCTATTAGAGGATTACCGAATCGAAATGGCTTGGACACAGATCTGCAATTGATCAATGTCATAGTCATTGCAAGTATTGTATAATCTATACCTCCGTTTTTGAAATTTGAATTCCCACGTATTGAGCAATCTCAATTAAATGCAAACGTTACTGCTTAAGGTAAGGCCTTAAGATCAGTGAGTTACGTGAGAAGATTTGGTAAGTTCAGGATCCAGTAAACGTGGATTTGTTTTGTAGTGTAGTAGTATATATATATATTTTTTTTCTATTATAGTAGTAAAATCTGAATTTCAATATACATGTACGGTAATTATGATTTTTTCCCAATATTTTATTTATTCATCTTTTTGCGCATACCGTTTAAAGATACATCTGACCCAAGACATTTACCTTCATCTGTGCCCATATATTTATAATGTATAAAATCAAACCTTTTCACTGAGATTCCGATGTGGGATTTGGAGAAGTGCACAGTAAATGGACAAAAATCCCACTCCGGTCCACGTCCATTCTTGTAAATGATGTTTCATGTAAAAGATTAAAAGTTGAATATAAATTAGAAATTAGTAGTTTTATTAAAAAAAAAAGAAAAAAAAAGACATAATTATCTTGGTGTAAATTATTTATCTCTTTAAATTAATTTTTCATTTTCAATCCATTTTACGTGATCTTTCATTTAATTTTATTATGTTGACACAATAAAATACTATAAAAATACTAAATAATTCACCATATGACAAACAAAAATTAATTGTACCCAAATTTAATCATTAGTTGGTGCTTTTGTCTATATATATTAATTAAGATGAAAAATTAACTTAATTTTGTCATTTTTGTGGTATATAGCCCTTTGACCCTTGATCCTTTCTCTTTTTTGGGTCGATGGCCAAGTCGGTTTTCAAAACATTGGTAATTTCTACAGCCACATTTTGATATGAAATTGGATTCAGAAACAATTGAATTCATTTTTATTATGGATTCTCATTTTTTATACCTTGTAATTCGATCAAGCCATGTGGACTTGATTTTCACGGCACAGCTAGGTTGTTTGCAGATCCGTCAACACTGCTAGAGAGTGGGTTAGGGATGGATTTTGGGGGCGGGGGCTTGAGTCACAATTTTGGTGATTTCAGGCATTTGCTTGCAATTCATTAATATTAGGGTTAGGGTTGCAAATTTTAAAATATAATTTTAAGTTTCTGCCCCTAAGGTTTAAAATCCATCCAAGTTGGACCTTTAAGGTTATGGGTTTAATAATTCAGTCCCTAAAGTTTGAAAATTATTTAATTTGGGCCATAAAAGTTCTAAAATTTATAATTAAAGCCCTTAAAGTTCATAATTAATTCAAATTGGCCCCGAAGTTTCAAATTTTCAAAATTTGACCCCTAAGTTTTGAATTATTAACCCTTAGTCCCCAAAGTTTCAAAAGACATCTAATATACAAAATTGGTGATTTCCTTTCTCAAATTTTGGTACTAAGGACTCTTTTAAAAGATATAATATTTGAAAGTCAATTAATTGAAGCAACATGTTGTCAAAGCAACCTCTTTTGTGGAAATTAATTAACTTGGAATGTTAAAAGATGTTTGTGTGTGTTATTCATGCGAATATTGACGGCCCAAAGAAAAGTCAATATTTGGCCGAATTTCACATATACCTGTGGTGATGAACATGTGGTGATTATTTTGTTTAACGTATAATCAATAAATCAGTCTAAAGAAAGGTTTATTGATTGACAAGTATTTATTGTTAGTGTTTGATCACTGCACCAAGAGTATTACTTACAAGTCAATATTTTCGTCCAAAGACTAGATATTGATGTTGTGCTAGGTATCTTGTGATGGGTCCTACCTTTATTTGAGAATATTATTATTTGCATATTGAGGATATTTATGTGTTCTTAATTCAGCTTCAAGTTCTGATACTAATATCTCTGCTAGCATTAATTCAGTTCCAATTTTTAATGGCATGAACTTCAAAGTATGGCAAGAGAATGTATTGAACATTCTCGAAGTCATGGGCTTGGACCTTACTTTACGGGGCAATCAACTTGCTAAACTTATTGATGAGAGTACCTCTGATGATAAGAGAGAGATGCAAAAAGGGAACGATCGAACCGCATAAACTTAATGGTCATGAATCGTGCTATTCCAACAGCATTTCGGGGCACTGTGTTTGATGAGGTGACCACAGCTAAAGGTTTCCTTAAGGATCTTGAGAAGATGTTAGCCAATAGTGAAAAGGCTGAACCTAGTACACTTTTGACAAACCTTACCTCAATGAAGAATAACGAAAAAAGAACCATACGAGAGTACATTATGGAAATGTCTCACATTACTTCAAAACTAAGGGTACTCAAGTTGAATTTATCTAAAGATTTGTTAGTGCACTTGGTTTTGATATCTCTTCCGGCACAGTTCAATCAATTCAAAATGAGCTATAACTGACAAAAGGACTCATGATCCCTTAATGAGCTCATTTCTCACTGTGTAAAAGAAGAGGAAAGACTGAACTAAGACAAAACAAAAGTGCTCAAATAGCCACCATCTCTAATGATAAAAGGAACAAAAATGGAAAACTAATAAGGAAGCTACGGGTACAGCACCACAAAAGAAACAGCATAAGAAACAAACTGATGGTGGTTGTTTCTTCTGTGGGGTTGCGTGTCATAAGAGGAAGAATTGTACCAACTACCAGGCATGGCGTGCTAAGAAAGGTACTCTTCTTCATTTGGTTTGTTCTGAGGTTAATTTAACATCAGTACCTAAACACACATGGTAGACAGATTCTGGTGCAACAACTCACATCAGTGTGTCTATGCAAGGTTGCCTAAGTTGTTGAAAACCAAGTGATGATGAAAGATACATCTATGATGGTGACGACAAAACGATGAAAATAGAGACAATAGAAAAATTTAGATTATTGTTAAAGACTAGATTTTATTTGGATCTTGATGAAACATTTATTGTACCGCCTTTTAGACAGAATTTTATTTCCATTTCTGCTTTGGACAAATCTGGTTATTGTTGTTCATTTGGGAATCGAATATTTAGTTTGTTTCATGATTCAAAATTGGTTGGTTCTGGTTCTTTGTCAGGTTCCGATAATCTTTATTTAATTGATACAATTGCTTCTTTTAATGAATCATTGCATGTAAGTACTCGAGGGGTAAGGTAAAGTAAAAATTAACCAGTGAGAATTCTACCTTACCAAAATCTCTCTAGGGTGAAGTATTAAAGACCGCAGTGTATATACTCAACATAGTTCCAACTAAAGCCACTGATAATGTAGCGCCCCGGACTTAAGCTTCGAGGGCCACGTACTTTACATAATAACTTCAGTCTTTGGTACATGTAAATACTCTTAAATAGAAGTATTACATGTTAGAAACTTATTTTTCAATTTGATAAAACAATTCTTATAAAGTTTGATGGCCGATAAAAGTGCATGTCAACATGAAATTATATATTACATATACGGCCTCAACACTATTACGATTAGTTGGGGCAACAAGTTTGACAATTTTTATAAAATTCACCCCAAATCCGTTTTACATGAAATTTGTGGCATTAGAAAGATAATTTCAATTATTTTTCTAGGTTAAAATATGAAAAGTTTCCAAGATTATATGATATAAACGTTTTACTGAAAACAGTGAAGTGTTGCACAGAAAATCCAGATTGACCCCTTGACGTTAAAACCTTGATAACTCCGGTCGTAGATATCCAAATTGAGTGATTCCTTCGGCCATATTTAGAAAACTCAAAGAGGAAAACAGAAATATTTTAGAATCTCAAATGGACGTTTATAGAGTTAGAAACATCATTTTGAAATTGACTCCAGAAACTGCCCTGTTTCTGTCTTTTGTCTTTCGTAAGGAAAATAAACTTTTAAAAACGTCTCTTATTGTAATATGAAAGATATAATCACAAAATTTACTTTTAATACCATATTACATCATGTCATGTACAAAATTTTACATAATACTTTAAGGGAAATAGGTGGAAAACAGTCATTGAACAAAAATACACAAAAGAAACTTTAGATCCAAAACATCCTTGTCCTTAATCCATCATCGGTTTTGTCAACTAACTTCCATCAATCCAACGATCATGGATCTGAAAATTTAGCATAACATACTATGAGTATAAGAAATACTCAGTAAGATACCATGCTTGTATTTTTATCATGATAATACTATACCAAAGAATGCAATCAAACCCATACTTGCACATTCCGGCTTGCCGGTGCCCTTCGGACTTGTCCTAAGGCATAAATAGATATCTAACTTTGTGGACTTGTCCACCATAATCATATTGTGGTTTTTCATGCATAGTTTAAACATAAATATTACCATGAAAATCATAACTCTTAAGCATGGAAGGCATCTTACCGTAAAACTTGATGATCTTTGTTTGAAAAGTAAGTTGAAAGTGTTAAGCTCACTTCTTTTTCTTCCTTCCTTAAATTTCGGTTTTTGGCTCTCTTTTCAAATGTATAAGTGTTTTGTAGAAATGAAAGAAATCTCTTTCTCTATGGCATGGATAGGGTTATATTTATACTTGTATAAGAGGATAAGTATAAAAAGATATTTTTATTTTTTATTAATTGTTGTGGCCGACTTTGACCTTCTTTTTTTTTTTTTTTTTTATACTTGTACACTTGTTTAATCTATGATCCAAATGTATGGTGGTGATGGATAACAAGTGGGGTTGATTATGAGTAATTAGTAGCCTAAAGACCTATATTTGCAAAGGAAATCTCTAATCTTCCAACTAATATAATCCAACCCTCTATCTTTCATTATTAGCAAATGTATCCCAAATCTAAACTTATATCCAACTTACATATCCAAAAATTGTAGATCGTAAATTAATTTAATCATTTGGTTAATTGAAGTCCTAACAAAATAATCGACCACATTCAATTTCAAACTTGACTTAAGTTTCGACTAACTAATAATCACTTCATGTATACGCAACATTTAACACCTCATGCTTGTAGTCATTAGCTATCTCTAACATTAACCACTACAAAGGTGGTGTCCCCTTTTCTTATGGCCAAAAATAGTATTGAAAGTTAAATCGCCATCTTAAAGAAATTTAAATCAGCATAAAATTTCGGAGTATTACAGATAAAATCCATTATAAACTTTGAATGGAACGGGAAAGAAGCCTAGTTTGAGGTACATACACATTTGGGGATGCCCAACTGAGGCAAGACCTTATATGCCAATGGAAAGAAACTGGACAGAAGGACTATCAATTGCTATTTTATTGGATATTCTAAAAGGTCTATGAGGGTTTCAAGTTTTATGATCCCACAATTAAAGTAAGTTTTGAGATAGGAAATGCTCGATTCTTTGAGGATGTCGACTGTCGAGTTTGCGGGGGAGAAAAGGTTACAACTTTGTCTTTGAGAAGGACTACGTTGAAATTTCCTCTAATTTCCATTGACAATGATCAAGTCTCTCTGATATTGTTCAAGAAGCAACTCCGGATCAAGACAATGTTTTTGTATCTCTCTCTCAAGGTTAACAAATCATTCCAGAAGAACAAACTCTACAACCTTAAGAACCAATGCCATTAAGAAGATCCACTAAAGAGAGAAGAGGTGTGGTTCTGGATGATTACATCGTATTTCTCCAAGAACATGAAGTTGACATTGGAGTGGTGGAAAATGATCTAATCAACTTCCATCAAGCCATAGAAGGTTTTAAATCTCAAAAGTGGCTCGATGCCATGAATGAATAGATAAAGTCCATAAAGGACAATGCTGTATGTGACCTTATTCCATTACCTGAAGTTCCGAAACTCATTGGTTGTGAATGAATATTTAAGACCAAGAGGGATTCGAAGGGTGATGTTGAGAGGTATAAAGCTCGTATTATCGCAAAGAGTTTTACACAGAAAGAATGCATCGATTATAAAAGAGACTTTCTCTCCGATTTTTCGAAAGACTCTTTAGGACTATAATGGCATTGGTAGCATATTTTGATCTTGAGTTACTACAGATGGATGTTAAGATAGCATTTCTCAATGGTGACATTGATGAAATGATTTATATGGCGCAACTGGAAAACCTTATATCGGATAATGCAAAGAAAATAATTTACAAATTAAAGAAATCCATCTATAGACTCAAGCAAGGGTCTCGTCAATTGTATTACAAGTTTAATCAAGTGATCATCTCATTTGATTTTGAGATGAATATGGCCAATGATTGTATATACCAGAAGTTCGATGGGAACAAGTTTATTTTTCTGGTTTTATATGTCGATGACATATTACTTGCCAACAACGGCATAAGACTATTGCATGAAACCAAGTAATTTCTAGTAAGGAATTTTGAGATGAAAGATCTTGGTAATGTCTCTTTTGTATTAGGAATTCAGATACATTGAGATCGGTCTCGGGATATTCTTGGGTTATCATAAAAGAGCTATATCAAAAAGATACTTAAAAAATATGGCATGCAAGATTGTAAACCAGCTAACACCTCTGTGGTTAAAGGAAACAAATTCAACTTAAGTCAATGCCCCAAAAATGACTTAGAAATTAAAGAAATGCAAAAGATTATCTATTCTTCAGCTATCGGAAGTCTAATATATGCTCAGGTTTGTATGCGTTCGGATATAATGTACATTGTTGGAATGCTAGAGAAATATTTAAGTAATTCGAAAATGGATCATTGGAAAGCAGCCAAATGGGTTATATGGTATTTTCAAAGAATAAAAGACTGCATGCTCACATACAGGAGATCGGATCAGTTGGAAATCATCAGTTATTCCAATTTTGATTTCGCGGGATGCCAAGATAATAAGAGATCCACTGCTATGAGGCATCAAACAATGGAATATGACTATGAAATTTGGTCATTGGGCTGCGCATTATGGAAAGTATAGAAAGACCGCTTAAGATATTTTGTGACAATAAATCAGCAGTGCTATATTCCAATAATAGCATGAGCTTGATGAAGTCGAAAGATATAGAGATCAGTTCCTGGATGTTAAAGAAAGAGTTCAGAGTAGACAGGTGTCAATAAAGCACATCGGGAAAAACTCCATGATTGCGGTCCGCTCACTAAGGAATTGATACCCAAGGTCTTTCATGAACATACTGCTCATATTGTTATAATGTCTCTTGAGGATAAGTTTCAGTGGAAGTTTGCATTTTTGTGCTAGACACATATACTATCATTTTGAATATAGTTAAAGTTATTTTTGGTTATAAAGTTTTGGTTTATTCTCTTTGAACTTTTTTTGAAAATTATCTTACTAAATAATTAAGGTGGACCAGTTGGAAATAAGCATGCTAAGATCACATTCCATGAAATTTTCATGCTACATATTCATGCTCGATCCACGTCATTCAGTTATATCGATATACGTGATCATTGATGGGTTTAATTACAATAAAAGTATCGAAAGTTGCTTTGATCCTATGTTGATATGATTGATGGACCGGATTGCTTGGAAATGCATTTAGTAATGATAGCGAAATTCTAATTACTCATAAGGTTATATTTAATGCACAATTAAAAGATGACACATATAGCCCAAGTAGGAGACTGTAAGGAATTTTAAACGATCGTGTGGGCTTATATGTATGAAATGTTGTGTATTAAATTAAAGGCTATCGAATTTGATTGAGTCCATTTAAAGTGATCTAATAAGGCTTCGATTTTGGACTTTAATGTATCCAATTAAAGTGTAGGTTCTATATGTGTAGAGACCTGGCCCAAGTTCCGAATTCCATGATGGGTCAAATTAGGTCAAAAGGGCATCAGTATTTTTATGGTCCTCGAATCACACGTAGAGAGATTTTATTTTGCTCATTCTCTTCAGCATCCCATCACAGAGAGAAAAGGAGACTACGTGTTGATTTAAAAGATTAAATCACACGATTCGATTATTGCAATAATCATGTTTGATTCAGGTATACTTTCACTATAGATCTTGAATTCCTTGATGATCCAACATGAAAGATCCGATGATTATGAAGGTAACAAATTTCTTACAATTAAAAGATGAAATCGGAAGTTTAATTCCTGTTTTATGGAACCACCAAGCGATTCCTTATGTAAAACAAGTTTGGTTTGGTTTGGTTTGGTATGATAATGAAGAAAATCGAACGAACGGGTATTGCCCACCTCTAAGTTACAAATTGTTAGGGAAGTCCTATTTGAAGCGAAGTTATCATAATTAAGAGCATCTCAACCATAATCTAATTGAATTGTTGGATGACTTAATGAATTTGCGAAGCAACAATAAGAGTTGTGTATGAAATTGATGATGACCTATATGGCAGTAGAAATGAAAACGAGCTATTTACCAAAATACATAAAAATAATCTATGTCGACTTATTGGAAACGATATAGTACAATGGAATCTACAGTGATCTCTGGCAAATGTTTATGAAGATATGTTTTTTTACATAAATTAGTTTTAAGTTTGTAAGAGTAGATGTATAGCTCAAGTGCTAGGAAAAAATCCAAGCCTGATAAAATCGGTGAGAGTAGGATCATGCTCCAATTGTGAACCAAAATTCTATGTTGATTGCAATTGGAGAAAAAAATTATTGTGGTCCAGATGTTTGCCAGACTAAGTTGCAAATAAATTATTGTCAACACATGCTTGCTAGAACATAATGTTGGGAATATACTTAAACATGTACCGTGAAAATTAATATAGATTTCAATTCTCACCAAGGATCTCTTTGTGTTTTGATAGAAATTGTGATAGAAAATTATACATTTGAAGAATTCTACAAACTTTTGCTTTTCCTTTTGTTCCAGCAAGGCAGCAACCTTGATCTACCTCCTACAACTGTCCAATTGTCCAGTCTCCAATGAAAATTCACACAGAGAAACAGATTGTGAGTGGATTTTATTGTGCTAGTAAGAATAATAAAATTTCTACAGATCCAAAACCCTAGCCACCTATTTATATAAGCCCAAACAAGCTTGGCCCATCTCCTACCCCGGTCCAAGATTTAATTAACCTATTTAATTAAACCCAGTCTATGAACTAATTAATTCAATTAATTCGGGCCAATAAATAAGTAACCCAATTAATTAATTTATCCAACGCTTGTTAAATTAATTAATTGGTCAAACAAAATATTCCAATTCTTCTTTTGTATGTGACCCATTAAGTTCCTAATCACGATACTTAACGACGTGAATTATTATTTTGATCTAATCAAAATCGATAAATTATAACACCCTTTTTAATTTATCACCAATTCACACTTGCCGTCTCAAATTAACATCTAGCAATGTTTCAGACAATACATATGACAAGAAACGTCACGTGATATGACATAACCAAACTTGTTTGTTTATCATGAAACTATAATCCATTTATAAATATGATTTGATCAATTCCGAGATATGAAAATGTGTCAATCTCGATTATCGATCATATCTTTCACTTTATTATTAAGTCAATGCAAATCGAAAACTCATTTTCGATTTATGAGTACACTTTGGCCAAAAATTTCGTTATCGACCTAACTGGATGAAATGCAGATCATAATCTCATCTATCTAAGAGTGACAAGTCCTCTATTGGTCATTTATAACCTTCATATGATTCTTGACATACTCTAACGATATAGTATTAGCTGCCCTTGATAGAGCAACATCTAACACTGTCAAAGCATGACTGTCCTCATATAAGGCACTATTATGACCTCAAGTCAAAAAACCAATTTCACTTCCGAACGTTATAGATTAATCACTAATACTTAGATAGTTATCAATATGGAATCTCCCAGCAAGTCTCTAATATTTTGTTCTATAACAAAATATTCACATGTTTATTTAAGTGTCACTACACTTTAACTTATGAGATCAGCTACCTACTTCATAAGTAAGAAATGCTACATGTGATGGTGTATCTGTAATAACGATATCCGTGTCTTGTTATTATTTACGATCACAGATGATTTAAGATTCAATTATATATAATTTATATATCACAATCACAACTCCTTGTGATTAACAAATTATTGAGATTTGAATCTACGGACTATATTATTTAATTTAATATTCAATATTAAATAAATAATAGATCTGTCATAAAATTACATCAATTTTATATTAAAAGTGTCTATATCCAAGGTTGATTGGATCTAGACCATAACACTTACAAACTCCCACTTACACTAAATCTAATCACTTATGTATCTAATATCATAAGCATCTACATGACAATCATATTTATAATGCGACAACTCTTCGTCGGTAGTTCTGCAATATTATCAATTGTGGGAATTCGTTCCTTTCTTTATGTCATTTCTTTGTATTATCTCTCTGATGTGATGATACTTCCTTAATACATGTTTGGAATATTGATGAAATCTTAGTTTCTTCGCTTGCGCGATAGCTCTATTGTTAACACAATACGATGACATGTTCATTAATGAACATCCTAATCCATACCGCAACTTTTTGCTGTTTTTGAAGCATTCATGTATTAGGTTTCCGCTATTAAATCAACGTTTATTTCGTGTTTGGAACATTTCTAACACATCGTTTAAGAGTAAACCAATTTCTCCATATAAAATCTATGTAGATTGGGATGGGATAATCAATCTTCTAGATCTATCTCTATAGATCAAGTTATTTCTCCCATATCTTCCATAAAAAATCTTTAACAACTATAATTTTAACGATTGAAATGTAGGGATGTCATTTACTATTAATAATATGTCTTGTACATATAATATTAGGAATACGACAATGCTTCCTCTATCTTCTTGTAAACACATAATTCGTCTTCATATTTGATAAAAATCAAACCTTTTGATTTTTTGATTAAATTGAAGATTTCAGCAATCCATATAAGAATTGATCAAGTAGCCTCCTTTGTATGTATAGATATTCCCATCCGTGTCGATGAGATATGAAAATTTGTCAATCTCAATTATCGATTATATGTTTCACTCCACTATTAAGTCAATACAAGTCGAAAACTCCTTTTTGATTTATGAGTACACCTTGGCCAAAGATTTCGTTATCGACTCAACTGGATGAAATACAGATTATAATCTCTTACTATCTAAGAGTGATGAATCATCTATTGGTCATTCACAATCTTCATAAGATTCTTGGCTTACCCGAACGATACCGTATTAGCTACCCTTGACAAAACAACATCCAACATCGTCAAAGTATGACTATCCTCATATAAGGCACTATGATAACTTCAAATCAAAATACCAATTCCACTACCAAACGTTAGAGATTAGCTACTAACACTCAAATAGTTATCAATGTGGAATTTTCCAGCAGATCTCCAATGTTTTGTTCTATAACAAAGTATCCACGTGTTTATTTAAGTGTCACCACACTTTAACTTGTGAGATCAGTTACTTACATCACAAGTAAGAAATGCCACATGTGATGGTGTATCCGTAATATCGTATCTCGTTATTATTTACGACCACGGATGATTAAAGATTCAATCATATGTAATTTGTATATCACAATCACAACTTCTTTTGATTAACAAATTATTGAGATTTGAATCTACGGACTACATTATTTAATTTAATATTCAATATTAAATAAATAATAGATCTGGCATAGAATTGTATCAATTTTATATTAAAAGCGTCTATATCCAATGTTGATTGAACTTAGACCATAACACTTACAAACTCCCACTTCCACTAGATCCAATCACTTATGTATCTAATATCATAAGCATCTACATGACGATCATGTTTATATTGCGACAACTCTTCATTGGTGGATCTGTAATATTATCAATTGTGAAAATTCGTTCCTTTCTTTACGTCATTTCTTTATATTATCTCTCTGATGTGATAATACTATCTTAATACATATTTGGATTATTGATGAGATCTTAGTTCCTTCACTTGAGCGATGACTTTATTGTTAACACAATACAATGGCATGTGATCAACAATGTTATGAACTACTTCAAGTTCATTAATGAACATCCTGATCCATACCACAACTTTTTGCTACTTCTGAAACATTCATGTATTAGGTTTTCGGCATTGAAATCAACTGTTGTTTTGTGTTTGGAATATTTCCAATACATCTCTTAATAGCAAACCAATTTCTCTATATAAAATCTTTTCAAGATTTTATTTATGTAAATTGGGATGAGATAAACAATCTTCTAAATCTATCTCTGTAGATCAAGTTACTTATCCCATATCTTTCATGAAAAATTCTTTAACAACTATAATTTCAATGATTGACATGTAGGGATGTCATTTTCTATTAATAATGTGTCTTATACATATAATATCAGAAATGTGATAATACTCCCACTATTTTCTTGTAAACACATAATTCATCTTCATATTTGATAAAATCAAACCTTTTGATTTTTCAATCAAATTGAAAATTTCAGCTCCAAGAGGCTTGCCTCAATCCATATAAGAATTAATCAAGTAGCATTGCTTCGTATGTTTGGATATTTTCATCCATGTTGACCATTTTATTGTAAACCCATTTACAAACTGTGGGTCTTATCCCATCAGGAGGGTCGACCAAGGTCCAAACCTTGTTTACAGGCATTGATTTTATCTCAAATTACATGGCATCTTGCTATTTCTTTAAGTCAACACTTGACTTTGCTTCTGCGTAGTTAGTAGGTTCATCATCCTCGATTAATAATGCTTGATTAGTAATCGTGGATTTGCACATTCTTGAAGGTCGAATGATCTTATTAGATTTAAATGGAGCTTTCATGTCCTCAAGAGTCTCTACTTCCTGATCAAAAGTGTGTCCCTCATCAGATGTGGGATCAAACTCAGATTCATCTACTTGATCAACTATATCCGTGGACTCTTGAACTCTTTCAAATTCTATTTTGCTCTCACTGTCCTCTCCTAGAGTAAACATTTTCTTTAAGAAAAAGATATATCGTGAGACAAAGTCTTTCTTCTCAATAGGTTAATAGAATTGATTTCCAAATATTTGTTTTGGATATCCCATAGACATGCATTTATTGGATTCAGTCTCAAGCTTATCCGATTCAATACGCTTCACTTAAGTGTCACAGCTCCAAATTTTCACATGAGATAAATTTGGACCACTGTCTTTCCATACCTCATATGAAGTTTTGTTAACCAACTTAGATGTGACATGATTTAGTGTGCAGCGCACTGTAATCAGTGCATGACCGTAAAACGATTTTGGGAGGTTTGCATGACTTGTTATTAATCGCAATATATCTATTTACAACTCCTCATTTCAGATACACCATTATGTTGCAGTGTATGTAGAGGAGTCCATGGCAAGAGAATCTCATTCTCTTTTAGATAATCTAAAATTTTATCTTTAAAATATTCCCACTCAATTGGATCTTAGTGTGAGAATCTCTTTACCTAATTGTTTCTCTACTTTAGCTCGAATCCCTTGAACCTTTCAATAGCTTCACAATGGAATTTCGTCAAGTATACATGAATATTTCTGAAAGAAAAATAATATTCATCCCTAGTCTAGGTGGCTAGACTGGATTTGTTAAATGAAAGGTGGAAGTTGACTTATTTACTTCCACCTTTCATTTAACCAATCCCCACTGGCCATCTAGATTGGGGATTCAGCCCCAGTGGGGACAAATAGCATTGCTCTTTCTGAAATAGTCATCAGTAATTTTAATGAAATAAGAGAAATCTCATATGTCATTAATTAATAATCGTCCATATACTTCACTATGTATTAGGCCAGTAATTATGCATACATTTCTCATTTTCAAGTGAAAGGAGATTTGGTCATTGTGCCTAACAGGCATGATTCACATTCGTCAAATGATTCAAAATCAATTGACCCCAAGTATACATATCTATGTAACTTTGGAATAGCATTTCATCGATATGACTAAGTCTGCAATGTCAGATTTAGGTAATAATTAGATTATCGCATTTATGCCTTATAATTTCTATAGAATGCTTAGTATTAAGAATATAAACGTCATTTTGTGATTTACCATAACCATTAACATCTTTATCAAGATAAACCAGAACAACAATTACCCTTAACATTAAAATAATTCATGTATGAACATGAAATTTACTTAATGTTCCAGTTATGGTGGGTACAAGGTAACATTTCTCTAAATTCAATACTAAACTTAGAGACAATGGTAAGAAGTATGCTCCTACAGACAATACAAGTTAACTTCTTCCTTTACAGTGGTATACTTCCATTTAGTTTCTCCATATTTGTATATATATGAGATGTACATCTAGTAACTAATACCTGAGAAGCTAATGAAGTAGACATAAGCCTTGCAATATTTCTTCCAATGACCTTTCATTCTATAATGAAGACAAGAGTCATTAGATTTGGTATTATCCTTCGCTTTGATAGTCTTAACTATATTGAGTTCTTTCTCAAAGCCTCTTTAGACTTCTTTTTAATACCTTTAGAGGAATCAATGGCTTGCCCATTACTAACTTTGATACTGGGCTTAACAGCCTTAAGCATGTTAAGCAACTCAATGAGTGTGCATTCGAGCTTATTCATATCATAATTCATAATTAGTATGAATAACTTTCCGACAAAGTTTGCAGAATCAAGTCAATACTTAGTTCATAGTTCATGATTGAACTCAATTGATACAACTTCTCAATGTCAATTATCTTCGATATATGAGCACTCACTGAAAATTCCTCCATCATTTTGAGCCAGTGTAGTTGCTTGGAAGTCTCATATCCTTCCACACATAATTATTATCACACAACTCTTTTGAAATGAAAAATTATGTGCTAGCATCTACACTCTCATGTTGCTTCTGTAACTCAAGTGACGTAGATACAAGTATTACATACGTTGCAATACTTGATAATAGCAAAATTTGTCATGTTCTCATCCATTTATACTTTTATTTGCATGACATATTGACGCCTAAATGCACTAAGTACCCTTATATTTTGATTTAGGGTGCAAATGGAAGAATATGGCGGAATTTAGAAGAAAAGAACAAAAAAGGACTAAAATAGAAGAAAGTGAAAGTTCAGGACCAAGCTACAAATAATCCAAAGATGAGACTGCGATGGAATGATGATTTGAGAAAGTTAAGAGTACATTGGGTACAATTAGAAGTCAAAAGAAGTTAAATATGACAATAATATTTTTACAAATCAAAATCCAGTCGCATAAGGATTTTCCAGATTTTCAACTGGAGATTGGGATCCACTTTCGACTTATTAAAATTTCAAGTTTGGAAAGAGCTATTCAGTAAAATTGTATCCCTTTGTGTTAGCTTTCCAAAACACTTTGAATCATCTTAATTGGACATCGGGAGAGAAAGTTAATACCAAAATACCGAAAGTAGTTGCACAAAACAAATTTTGGCCGAATCTTCTAGTTTCCAAAATTGATCCCACCCTTATGGTAATTTAATATCTCATGATTTTTAAGCCCTAAATCACCCTAAAATACCAGAAAAGGCCTCCATACACTTTTCTCTCATTTTGGGCACAAGAAACTCTATGAAGAACTGAAATCTTTGGTGAAGTCACGAAAGAACTCATTGGATTTTGAGATTTCATGTAATTCGAACTTTCTTTGCTTAGTAGTTTCTAGATTTGGATGTTCTCTTTATGAATTGGTATTGAAATTGGTTTAACTTTTACTGGATTTTTCATGAATTTAGTCATGCTTTTTCCATTGTTAAATTAAACTATTTGTTGAGTTTCAATTTCAATTACTTATTGTTGAGATTGTTTTAACTTTTATCAAATCCTTCATAGATCTAGTCATGCTCTTTCTATCGAATGATTGAAATAATTGTTAAATTTTAATCTTAATATTATTTTATTGGTGGATTGATTACTGCCTTATGCTTGATGTATATGGTCGATCTTTGATCTTGTTCCAATAAAAATGTACGAATGTGTTATAGAAAATCTAAATTCTAGAAATACAATTGGAATTAAATTGGACTTTATTGTTAAATCTTCTGATTAAAGAGTTGGGAAGAAAACCTCTAATTGAGTAAAAAGCATGAATTATTGATATTGATTGAGCCAATCCAATTGAGGAAATTCCGGCGCTTCACTATCCTAAATATTGGCTTCAATTTTATCATTTAATCCTTTGATCTTAAAATTCATTCAGACTATAATTCTCCTACATATTTCAAGAGGACAATCAACCTTTTTTTTTTTTTTTATCCTTTGAGTGATTTTTCCATCTCTCTTTGGAATCGACACCCCAAAACTGTACTACATTCACCGTATTATTCTTTGGGCATAATCAGTACTAGTGTCATCATTGTATTTATTATAGCAGCCAGCTCTTTCTTAATCGAGTCAATCAGTAGATGTTTCTGAAAATGGCTACTCAAGGACATAGCCAATTTTCTCATGCCTGAGAATAATTCTCAGATTGCGGTGCCAATCAATAAATTTTGGTTTGGTTGTTGGCATCCATATGCCTCTTAAATATATATGGTTACTCAATATTCAATATAAATGATGAAAAGAAAATGAATAATATATAAAAATGCATCAAATAATTTAATATGAACTTTTATTAAATTAATTATACTCCCACTATTTAACTCAAATTTATGACCCTCTCGCATAAATTTATGGAATCTATACTTGATTCTCAACGGGCTTGGATTCCATCTGTTATATCAAGACCTTGTTTCACGGGGTGCCTTTCTTCTTGGCACAGAAAGGGACACCGTGCGGCAGTAGTCTGCTCCGCTAGACTACCTTCCGCCTTTTCTCGGTCGCGTCGGGACGAAAGAAAATTTGATTGCAATTTTGTAGAAAGCTTACAATTGAGAATTTGAATACATTGAAAGTAAATTGAACATTGATTGCTGAAAACTGAACATTACAATTGATGAAAGCAGAAAATTACAAATGCTGGTGCAGGGGGCGGACACCAGTGAGCTTGAAAGATTTTTGAATGACTAATACCCCCTATAATAGCATTCTGAACAAAAACCCAAGTGACGGGAGTAGACGTTTAAAAGCCGAGGAATCATACTAATCTTTTACCAATATCAAAGCTATTTTACAATTAAAATAACTATTACAATGAAACGAAAATTACAACTCAAACTTGAAGTAATATTTACAATGTGCGGCCGAAGTTGGGCAAACTGCGGCTGCGATAGTGTCAAGGGGCTAAGTAAAGCTGCGGTCCTTGACATTCTCCCCCATTTGTTTTGGCGACGTCCTCGGTGCCATCAATGCATGATACTCTTCAATTAATGATTTGAAGGCCCCGAGATCTTTTTCTCTTTCCCAAGTATTCTCCTCGCTGCTGCATCCCATCCATTTGACCAAGTACTCCTGATGATCTTTTCTAGAAGCCCGAGTGATTCGATGGTCAAGAATAGCTTCAGCAACCTTCTTTCCAGCTTTCTTCAGTTCAAATACAGGTCGCTTTGGCTCATTTCTAGATGCGTCCTCCTTATCTGAAAAGTATGGCTTCAACACACTAACATGAAGGACCTTGTGGATTTTACACCATGAAGGGAGTTCAACTCTGTATGCAACTCTTCCAATCCTCTTCACAATGGGTAATGGTCCAATGTATTTTGGTGACAACCTTGAGTCCTTCCCTCTTGTTGGCTTGTAAACAATTCTGTCGAAAAGCTTAACCATTACCAGATCTCCAACATTGAATTCAATAAAACGACGCTTTAGATCTGCAGCCTTTTTATACCGTTTTTGAGAAAAGATAACTCCGAGCAATTTCAATATTTCGTTTCCACTCTTGAGAAAAAACTCTTTGCTTGAGGGGACTTGGTACTTCGTTCAATATCCACTGTATGAGGGAGTAGCGGTTGCTGGCCAGTAACAATCTCAAAAGGACTCTTATTGGTGGAAGAGCTCTTTTGGGCATTGAAGCAAATTTGGGCCGCATCCAAAAGTTTTACCCAGTTTTTCTGCGAAGTAGAGATAAAGTGCCGAAGATATTCTTCTAGCATAGAATTGAAGCGCTTCCGTCTGTCCGTCAGATTGTGGGTGAAAACTGGAACTCATGCTCAAAGTTGAACCAAGAAGTTTGAACAACTCAGTCCAAAATATGCCAGTGAAACGAGGATCTCGATCACTGACGATGTCCTTAGGCAGCCCCCAGTATTTGACAATATGTTTGAAGAAGAGTTGAGCTGTCTCTTCCGCAGATACATACTTAGGCGCTGCAATGAAAGTTGCATATTTTGATAGACGGTCCACCACGACAATGATAGTGCCAAAATCCTCAACTTTTGGCAACCCAATAATGTAGTCCATCGATACACTTTCAAATGGCCGGGATGGAACGGAAAGGGGCTCCAGCAAGCCCGCCTTTTTCTGATGATCTGCCTTATCTTGCTGACAAATAAGACAAGTTTTTACATATGTTGCAATGTCATCCCGCATTTGAGGCCAGTAGTATGCACGTTGTAGTAGTGCAC
>NC_036243.1:3765085-3893897 GCF_002742605.1 Olea europaea var. sylvestris | reverse complement strand
TACACGGTTCAGGAATTCTGAGTCTAGGAGCATACTCGTGTGCGGGAGCTTGCCCATTGCCCACCGCACGTTGGAGTACTCGCAATTGAGCTCTCAACGCTTCCATTTCATCCTGCAGATCAGGAATGATTGCAGCAGCTTCCGTCATTACTGCGCAAGCTCTTTGGCTTTCATCCAATTGGATGTGTAATCCACGAATCTCAGATTCGGCCATCTCGACTTTTTCCTCGAGACCTTCCACAGCATAGCACAACCTAGTAGCTGTCTCATCAAGCGCATCCACGCGCTGTTTCGTAGTACCCTTCTTGTGAGGCTCTACCACTTCAGTGGTGTGTGATGTAATTGGATCCATAGCTTTCTTATCGAGGGTCTTGAGCCGCAGCTCTGATACCAACTTTCACGGGGTGCCTTTCTTCTTGGCACAGAAAGGGACACCGTGCGGCAGTAGTCTGCTCCGCTAGACTACCTTCCGCCTTTTCTCGGTCGCGTCGGGACGAAAGAAAATTTGATTGCAATTTTGTAGAAAGCTTACAATTGAGAATTTGAATACATTGAAAGTAAATTGAACATTGATTGCTGAAAACTGAACATTACAATTGATGAAAACAGAAAATTACAAATGCTGGTGCAGGGGGCGGACACCAGTGAGCTTGAAAGATTTTTGAATGACTAATACCCCCTATAATAGCATTCTGAACAAAAACCCAAGTGACGGGAGTAGACGTTTAAAAGCCGAGGAATCATACTAATCTTTTACCAATATCAGAGCTATTTTACAATTAAAATAACTATTACAATGAAACGAAAATTACAACTCAAACTTGAAGTAATATTTACAATGTGCGGCCGAAGTTGGGCAAACTGCGGCTGCGATAGTGTCAAGGGGCTAAGTAAAGCTGCGGTCCTTGACACCTTGAGTGTACTCAATAAATCTTAATATAAATTTGGGTAGATACTATTATCAATTGTATCTCCATGCAACTCCCAAATTATTAAGCTGACAACTCATTGTCTTCACACATCTTATGTATTAGCTTAACATGTCTTTACAATTTATCTCCTTGAGTGTACTCTACAAAAGATAAATCTTCGTTAAGTCGAACCCATCATTCAAAAATATCTAATAATTCATAGTGTCAAACATATTCATAATAGACCGGCCTTGTGATCGATTGAGGACTCGGATTTTTCATTATAATGATGGAAGGCGAATATAAATGTGACTTAATATTTTATTGAGGGGTTTTACATTCAAATGTCTCATTGTAACAATCATATATATTTTATTATATATCTATCATGTAAATAAACATATATATTTTATAATGGTGTGGACGATTATGGACTTTTACTATCTAGTCTTTTTGAATCATAACGAAAACTAGTTGGCACGCAGGCCTAAATGTAATTGGACTCCCAAGTCCAAAATAATCAAAAGCTCGCAGACCCATAATAATAACAATAATAACGGACTTGCAGGTCCAAAATAATTAAAAGCTCGCATGCCCATAAAATGACAAGAATAAAATTAACCATTCAACACATTTACATAGTCAAATCCATAATCATTCACTAATAATACATTTATCACATAAATGTATTCCTATATAATATCTAATATTATATGCGAACGTGTTTCAAGTTTCTAGTAATTAAGGTCGTCTAAACTATTTAGACAAATGAATCGGAACAATTAAATAATTAATTAATCATATTAATCAATTACTTTAATTAGCGAGTATATTTAATTAAAATCAAATTTTATTTAAATATCGAATTAGAGTCAATTCCACAGTTATAGGGTGGGGGATTATTTAATGGGTTAATTTCACAAACGGTCACTGAACTTAACAAAAAATTACAAAACGATCACTGAAATTTAAAATTTTCATAAACGGTCACTTAAGTTTCGGGCGGTTTCACTAATGGTCATTGAAGTTTTTAAAACTTTCACAAATGGTCACTTCAGGTACCAAAATGATTCTAATTCAAACTTAAGGATCGAAACACGTGGCCATACATTTTTTAAGGACCTTATGTGCAAAATATTTTACAAATTAGAGTCCAACTCTAATTTCAAAACTTAAGGCAGTTGAATTTAATTAAAATCAAATTTTAATTAAATATCAAAATTAGAGTCCAACTCTAATTCCAAGATTTTAGGGAAAAATTATTTAATTAAAATCAAATTTTAATTATACACCATATTAGAATCCAACTCTAATTTTTAAAAAAAAAATTAGGGTAAGGCAATTTAATTAAAATCAAAATTTAATTAAATGACAAATTAGAATCCAATTCTAACTTCAAGAATATATCATGGTGAATAATTGATTAAAATCAAATACAAAATTAGAGTTCAACTCTAATTAAAATTGAATTAATATTTTAATTCAGGATAAAACTCCCAAATTAAAAAAAAAATCAATTTAGGATCAAATTCAATTTTAAAAAAAATTATATTTTAACGAAAATATAAAAAGTCGTCAATTTTTAAATAAAATTTTAATTTGGGTCAAAATTGATAATATAGGTCAAAACCCATTTGGCAATAAATTTAAAACCATTTTAATACTTAAAATTCAAAATTCATTTTGAAAATTGCGATTTGACCCACTTAAAAATTATTAACTGGCCCCTCAATTTCACAAATTGCAAGGCAACCATCTATTTAAAATTTCCACATGGACCTTGAATAAAAATTGCACATAGGGGC
This sequence comes from Olea europaea var. sylvestris, assembly GCF_002742605.1. Lineage (NCBI taxonomy): Eukaryota > Viridiplantae > Streptophyta > Magnoliopsida > Lamiales > Oleaceae > Olea > Olea europaea. The sequence continues at coordinate 3,891,181 of NC_036243.1, read as the reverse complement.
CCGGATCTATGAAATTACATCAAGAGCCCCCGTCCCCAAATATTCTCTCACCCGACTCTGAAGAAACCCCAGAAGAACTTCCCTAAAACTATTTCACCTTTTGAGAGGCATCGGCATCAATCGGTGCCATTTCTGACATCGCAAGTCAAGGCATCGTCGCCGTCATAAAGCCGCGGCTTCCGATCGCACACAAGCAGTGCCTCACGCTACTATTTTACAGCAGCATGCACTGCCCCGTAGCGACGACGTTCACCATCCGTGGAAACACCCAGCAGCTTTGCCTTGCTGCCACCTCCCACTTTGCTTTTCCTTTTATTTCAGCAACCTTGATACAGAGACGGAGCCAGCCGAGAAGTCATGTGGGAGCAAATTACAAAAAAAAAATAAAAAAAAAATAATAATAATAATTGTGGGGTCAAAAATTAAATAATACAAGGACTTTTTTGGAAAATTTGAAAAACCTACGGGGTAAAATTTGATTTTCCATATTTAGTGTGGGGGCAGCTGACCTCACTACCCCCACATTGGATCAACTCCTGCCTACAGCTATCAAATTGTCCAATTTACTTAAACATGCATCATTATGATTCTTTCAATGGAAAATATGCATCTGTATTATGCTAGATATGAAAATGTAGTTTAGACCTATTAATCTAGATGAAATTCTTCAGAATTTTGTTAATGATGCATTTGTTTAAGCTATTCAATTGTTTGCTGAGAATATTATTCAGTTGTGAAGGATTGAAAATTGAACCGGCATCACAATTTTTAGTTAATTTTCCAGAGGCCTCGCTCAACCAAGAAGCTGTAAAACAGCAAGCTCGGTCAGCCTGCATGGCTGGCGGTGGTCAAACAGATTCTTAAAAATATTTGATAAGAGATTTGGGTTACATTGTAGAGGATTGCTTTCATAGAGATAAAGTGATTAGGTTGCTTGTCTTGATACAAAATTTGTTGAGCTGTATACCTTTATATTGGGCTTTTACTTCTCATTTGTTGGAATGGCAGTTGTTAGAGATCTTTGGTACTTGTTCATCAGAACCACTCTCCTGGTTTTATTTATTCTGCTGTGGCTCATTTAACAGTTTTCGAAATAAACGGAGTCCATATGCATATTTATACTACGTTGATCAGGCAAGACGATGCTCTATTACTTTCAGTGGCTAAGCTATGAAAAAATGATTTGAGATTGAAATTTCATAACTTGGCGTTTGAACCCTCTTGAAGGAACAGTTTAAATGGCAAGAAGTAAACATTATCATTTTTGTTGAGGATGAATTTCCCTTTCACCCTACTAAGTGAAATTTCGTCCAAATAGGCGTAACATTCTGCACCAAATAAGGAGGGTAACTGATGTGTCTATAATTGCATCCAAGTGATTGCTTCATGCTCGAAACATAACTGACTAGAAATTGTGCTACCTTAGACCGTTGTAGTTACGGTCATCCTTCACGTCCTTCAATCACCTGCTTCAAGGTCATTAGGTCACTAATTTCCTTGACCTTTCAGCACTTGGCAGGTGTTTGCCCCTATACATGGTGTTACAACATTGCAAAAACTTGTGTTTTTGTTTTGGTAAACATTCATTTAGGACTACTCACTGTTGAGGTATATCTCAAAATATTCGAGCGACTTGAATGTTGAGGAGCTTCCACATTTCTACACATAATATTCAACTTACCATTTTAAATTCCATTTTCGTCAACTGCCCATTTTGTCGGATGAAAGTTAATTGTAACCACCATAATCATCAATTGCTATTGAGATTTGGAAGCTGCTGTACGTTCTTCTCAACATCCATTTGAAAGTAAACATTTTAAAATTTTTACCTCCCCACTCACTTGTATAACCTCCAATTTTGAAATACAACAACCACTCCCATTTCCTCAAGTGTAACCTCCATTTTTTTTAATACTACTACCACCGCCACTTCACTTAGAATTTAAATTAAAACTGCCATTAGTGTGTAATTATCCACAAACCAATACCTTTTTTGTGAACTTCCATTTGAAAATCAATTTACAAGTTCCATGCCAACCGTCACTTTCATTTAAAATTTAAAAACAATAACTGCTACCATTTCTTGATAAAAGAAATTGCTACCATTTCTTGAAATGAAACTACACGGCCACTCCCTAGGAGAAATAAAGAAACCGTCCCTTTATGTTTTACAAACCATATTATGGTATTGTGAAAACCGAATTTCACCTCCTTTAGCCATGTTTTATCGCCCAAACTATTATACTCCTACATAAAGTTACTTCGCCTTTTTTTTTCTTTCATTAACATGAAGTACTTTGAATCTGAAATTTCTAAAGAAAAGGGCGTATTAAATTAAAGGCTATCGAATTTGGTTTAGGCCATTTAAAGTTATTTAATAAGGCTTCGATTTTGGACTGTAATGCGTCCAATTAAAGTGTGGGTTCTATATGTGTATAGACTAGGCCCAAGTTCCTAATTTTATGATGGGCCGAATTAGGTCAAAAGAGATTAGTATATAAGTACAATTATGGTCCCCGAATCACACATAGAGAGATTTTATTTTGTTCGTTCTCTTCTACATCCCATCACAGAGAGAAAAGGAGATTACGTGCTGATTTGGAAGACTAAGCCACATGATTTGATTATTGCAATAACCATATTTGATTCATCTATAGATCTTGAATTTCTTGATCAACCAAATGAAAGATCTGATGATTATGAAGGTAACGAATTTCTTAGAATTAAAAGACAAAATCAAAAGTATAATTCCTGTTTTATGGAACCACCAAGTGGTTCCTTGTGTAAAATAAGTTTGGTTTGGTTTGATTTGATAATGAGGAAAATCGAACGAATGGGTTCTGCCTACCCCTAAGTTACAAATTTTGTTAGGGAAGTCCTATTTGATGCAAAGTTATCATAATTAAGAGCATCTCAACCCTAATTTAATTGAATTGCTGGACGACTTAATGAGTTTGTGAAGCAACAATAAGAATCGTGTATGAAATTGATGATGACCAATAGGGCAGTAGAAATGAAAACAAGCTATTTACCAAAATAAATAAATAATCTATGCCGACTTATTGGAAATGATTTAGTACAGTAGAATCTACAGTGATCTCTTGCAATTATGTTTATGAAGATATGTTTTTTACGTAAATTAGTTTTAAGTTTGTAAGAGTAGATGTATAGTTCAAGTGCTAGGAAAAATTCCAAGCCTGATAAAATTGGTGAGAGTAAGATCATGTTCCAATTGTGAACCAAAATTCTGCGTTGACTGCAATTGCTGTGGTCCAGATGTTTGCCAAAATTAGTTGCGAAAAAATTATTGTCAACACATGCTTGCCAGAACATAATGTTGGGAATTTACTTAAATATGCACGGCAGAAATTAATATAGATTTCAATTTTTATCAAGGATCTCTTTGTATTTAGATAGAAATTGTGATAGAAATTATAAGTTTGAAGAATTCTACAAACTTTTGCTTTTCCTTTTGTTCCAACAATCTTGATTTGCCTCCCACTGCTGTCCAATTGTACAACCTCTAATGGAAATCCACATAGAGAAACAGATTGTGAGAACTAGGGTTTTCTTGTGTTAGCAAGAATAATAAAATCTCTACAGATCCAAAACCCTATCCACTTATTTATACAAGCCCAAACAGGCTTAGCCCGTCTCCTAAATTGGTTCAAGATTTAATTAACCCACTTAATTAAATCAGGTCCATGAACTAATTAATCCAATTAATTCGGACCAATAAATAAGTAACCCAATTAATAAATTTATCCAACGCTTGTTAAATTAATTAATTGGTAAAATACAATCTTTCAGTTCTCCTTTTGTGTATAACCCATCAGGTTCCCAATCACGACGCCTAACGACGTGAATTATTATTTTGATCAAATCAAAATCGATAAATTAAAACACCATTTTTAATTTATCACAAATTCACACACACTTTCCCAAAGTGACATCTAGCAATGTATTAGGACAATACATGTGACGAAAACTATCATGTGGTTGACATAACCAAACTTATTCGTTTATCATGAAACTATAATCCATTTGTCAATATGATCCGATTAATTACAAGATATGAAAATGTGTCAATCTCGATTATCAATCATATCTTTCACTCAACTATTAAGTCAATACAAGTCGAAAACTCATTTTCGATTTATGAGTAAACCTTGGCCAATGATTTTGTTATCGACCCAATTGGATGAAATGCAAATCATAATCTCTTACTATTTAAGAGTGACGAATCCTCGATCGGTCATTCACAAGTTTCATATGATTCTTAACATACCTGAACGTTACCGTATTAGTGACCTTTGGCATAGCAACATCTAACATTGTCAAAGTATGACTGTCCTCATATAAGGTACTATGATAACCTCAAGTCGAAGGACCAATTCCACTATCGAACGTTAGAGATTAAATACTGATATTCAGATAGTTATCAATGTGGAATATCCCAACGGGTCTCTAATGTTTTGTTCTATAACAAAATATCCACGTGTTTATTTAAGTTTCACCACTTTTTAGCTTGTGAGATCAACAACTTACTTCACAAGTAAGAAATGCCACATGTGATGGTGTATCTATAATAATAATGTCTGTATCTCATTATTATTTACGACCACTGATGATTTAAAATTCAATCATATGTAATTTGTATATTATAATCACAACTCCTTGTGATTAACAAATTATTGAGATTTGAATATACGAACTATATTATTTAATTTAATATTCAATATTAAATAAATAATAGACTTGCCATAAAATTGTGTCAATTTTATATTAAAAGTGTCTTTATCCAAGGTTAATTGGATCTAAGCTATAACACTTACAAACTTCCACTTGCACTAGATCTAATCACTTATGTATCTAATATCATAAGAATCTACATGCCGATCATGTTTATACTGTGACAACTCTTCGTCGGTGGATCTGCAATAGTATCAATTGTGGGAATTCATTCCTTTCTTTACGAACGAAAGTTGATTTGGAAGCAAATGGAATTCAAAGCCAACTTTCGAATTTTTTTTGGTAACTTTTTGAATTAAAGACTTGAAACTATGGACTGACTCGAAGAACAATAAGAAAAGAACAACTGACTCAACAAGAATTAAAAGGGATATAACCTTGATCTTGGTGCCTTAGCTCTAATACCGAATGATGCAAACCCAGTTAGCAAGGTTACAATCGAACCCACAGGAATTGACACCGGATCCCAATAATGCCCAAATACGACCAAGGTTTAGGAATCAACCCGCAAAAGTGAACTAAGCAGCCGCACGTATATGAAACGAACGACATCTTAATCACACAATCTTGAAATCTTCTCCGGATTTGTAGATTTGACCCAAAGAATTAATGAATCAAACAACCCAATGGTAACGGCGACGCGAAGGACCTTTTGATTACGCAATCTAGAGAAATCAACCCGATATTTTGTTTGAACGCCACAAGATATTAAATCTTGATAAGTTCATATTTTGAATCAAAAGCTTCGAAAGAGAAATCTCGATTAATTCATTGTAAAAGTCTTGAAATACAATGAAAGAAACAAAAGCCTATTTATACTAAAACCCTAGAGAGTAATTAAAATGGAATAAAACTCTAAAATCCTAGAAAAAATTGAAAATAATAAAAATACCAAATATAATAGAAGTCTACCATAATTAAACTACCCTTGAAAACTCGGCTGCCCATCCAAAATCATATCAACTCTCCTGGTTTTATTTATTCTGCTGTGGCTCATTTAACAGTTTTCGAAATAAACGGAGTCCATATGCATATTTATACTACGTTGATCAGGCAAGACGATGCTCTATTACTTTCAGTGGCTAAGCTATGAAAAAATGATTTGAGATTGAAATTTCATAACTTGGCGTTTGAACCCTCTTGAAGGAACAGTTTAAATGGCAAGATGTAAACATTATCATTTTTGTTGAGGATGAATTTCCCTTTCACCCTACTAAGTGAAATTTCGTCCAAATGGGCATAACATTCTGCACCAAATAAGGAGGGTAACTGATGTGCCTATAATTACATCCAAGTGATTGCTTCATGCTCGAAACATAACTGACTAGAAATTGTGCTACCTTAGACCGTTGTAGTTACGGTCATCCTTCACGTCCTTCAATCACCTACATCAAGGTCATTAGGTCTCTAACTTCCTTGACCTTTCAGCACTTGGCAGGTGTTTGCACCTATACATGGTGTTACAACATTGTAAAAACTTGTTTTTGTTTTGGTAAACATTCATTTAGGACTACTCACTGTTGAGGTATATCTCAAAATATTCGAGCGACTTGAATGTTGAGGAGCTTCCACTAGGTAACCTAAGTGCTAGTTGTGCTATTTCGTCAGTCTGCGTGTCATAGTCCTCAGTTATATGCCTTATATACCAACATCTGGTTGAAACATTTGGGTCTCCCCTTGATTATTTACACATTTGGCTTTCCCCTTGATTATTTTCGCTTTTTATATTAGAAATCATAATTTAGCACTATTTGGTTGAAACTTAATATGATGTCATCCATCTGATAAATTTCTTGGATTCAAATCACTTTTGCTTGAAAAACAAGTTCATGGCCTAATGTCGACAATCACATAATACATTAAGAGGCATGTGGGTAGGACTGTCAATGGATCGGATCTGCCCATATTCGATCCGATTCGATAAGAATAATTATTCTATCCGATTTGATCCAATAATCCAACGGATATTAGATTGTTAAATTCATATCCAATTTACTAAATTATCGGATATCCGATCCGAAATATTTTACACATTTTTTTATTGCAATAAAAGAAAATAACCATATTAACCTATTGTCAATTTCAATAAAAATCCACATGATGATACCAAAAAGAACCAAGATATGAAATATTGCAATGACTACATATCCAACAAACGTTCAAGTGAGCAACAAAAACGAATGAAAAAATTCTCAAGAGCAGCTTTTGAAGTTTGAGCTCTATCTCCATATCATATTACCACAAGTCCACCACGCCTACAAAAAAAGATGTTTAAGAATAAAGGTTGTACAAAACAAATATCATTTCAAGAAATTGAAATGCTGATGAAATCTTAGTGTTGGAGATGACATACAAAGAAAAATAAAAAAAGAAGGAACCGTAATTTTTGGAAGAATATCATCCCTGCTGTGTAGAGATGAAGAGTCGAGACGTAAAAATGAATTAAAGATGGAGAATACCATGGGTTTCCATCTGATTGAATCTGATTCAGCTACGGTGGAGAATAGGAAAGGTTTTTTGAATTAATTAGAAAGAAAGAAGAATGTTCAAGAACCAAAACGTTAAACGTGGCCGAAAGAGATGATATAGTGTCACGCCCATTATTAATCTTTATCATTTGTCAGATTGGCATATGGATTGGGACGAAAGTGTCAAGCCCATTATCATGTTTCAACATTAATTTCTTTATTTTTTTTCTGAATACACAATTTACAATAATATATATTAATGTTATTGGAATTTAATAATTTTGACGTCCTTCATTAAAATTCATAAAGTATATAAGATCAATTTTAAAAAAAAAATTGTAATAAATTATGCTTTAATATACAAAATATATTATATTATTATAATAAATCGGATCGGATTTACTTACATCCATATTTGCTTCATTTAGTCAACGGACTATCTGATTGAGACCCTAAATCCATCTTCTATTAATTTCATCGAATTCAGATCGAATTCAAATCAAAATCCAATCCATTAATAACCCTACATGTATGTGTTGCCAACAAATGAGAGGACACTCTCCTCTTCCCTGCTCATAAGGGCGTATCACTCCATTGCATGCATATCATTGGGGCCCCTTAACAAAAACAAGAGAACTTCTTTTAACATTTTTAAGGCCTTACAATGGTGTCTGAGGATTCTGAATGGGCAATCAATATATACATAGGAGGTGGACAAGAAGCACGTGGTAGGAGCAAGGTTTTGCTGTCTTTAAGGACGATTTGGTCCTACTCCTACATGGGACATTGATTTATCATGGAAAAGTTAATTGTATATGAATAGTCACTTTCTTTCTCGATTCTTTTGATTTTGTGAAGATCTTTTGATTGGTTACAAACAATTATTAAAGGTTGAACTCCAACATTGAGGGTCTTCACTGTCCCGCCCCTAGAGTTTTGTGAGGGAGGTAAATCGCGGGATGTGCCCCAACAGGTAGGTTACAAACAATTATTTGTTGGATTTTTATTGGTCACTTATCCTAGAATCTATTCGGCCTCTTAAGAAAGAAGAGGATGTCTTTCATTAGACTTTCGAGAGACCATAATAGCCTTTGTTAAGCATCTTCATTCTCGAGAAATTACTAAACTATATAAAGGGATATGAGAGAATCAATTGCAAGGACGAGAAATTTGTTGTGCCTTGATTTTTTATTAAATATTTGAACAGTAGGAATAATAATAATTAATTCTCTCCTATGGTTATCGACAATATATGGACGAGATGTGTTGGTATCATCTTTTTTCTTAAGCTTTCAAAATGGCAAAAATGGTCATTACTTTGTTAACTTCCATACTCGAATACAAAATTGACACAATGATTGGAGCTTAACAAGGGCAATATTGAAATTTTACCTCATGTCAAACTAGAAGTACTCCACATTCAACCTTTTTTTTTTTTTAATCAACAAAAATATCCTTTCTTTTTCAACTTTTCAATAACCACCACCTATTTATATTGATGTAAGCTCTTGCATGAAAATGGAAAAGCACCTTTTTTCTCTGTCTTGTGATGATTGATGATTTTGAGACGTGCTGGACGTCCAGGGCCCTGGACGTCCAGTTTTATTCGATGATTTTTCTCCTTTTCCTATGCAAAGTTTTCCTTTCCAGGAATTGAGGCAGCTGGCGTTGGTGAAGGAAAATTGATTTAGGGCCACCCTCTTTTTTTATTTATTTAATTTTCTAAACTTAAAACAGATAATTATTATTATTTCTATTATTATTTTTCAAGTGCTTTTTTTTTTTTGTAGTGTTGTCCAATCAAATAGCGTGGCATGCTAAATATTTCTTGTCATATCACATTTGCTTAAATTGGTGTCTGAACGGACAAAGGTGTTGGTGGAACAGATTGAATAGTATTAGCAATGGCTATACCTCTTTCCAAATCCAACATAAATTATTGGACTGCTGAGCCCACCAAAAGAGTTTAATGCAAACCAATTTTACTTTATATAAACGTCTCGATACGCATATCAATATTTAATTTATAGAACTAAACATAATAATGTTATTCATAGTTAGTGACTGCAATAATTATTCTATGTAACAGCTTATTATTTGAGACATTTACTTGTTAATTGAGGCAATAGAATTATAAGAAATTAAAGTCTTAAGTAACAAATTGTCATGTAGAATGACTAATGCAGTCGTTGGCTACGAATATCATTACTCTACTAAATATGTCGTTAGAATATGTTTCTCTTTTTCTTTAATTTCGTCCAATCATAATACCTCATATCCAAACAATATACCAAACATGACATTAGTTTTTCCACTTATATTCTCCATTATCAAGGCTATTTGCCTATTTGTGATTAGGGCTGTAAATTGACCGGATCTATCCAAATTTGATCCGATACTTTTAAGAATAATTATCTTATACGATCCGATCCAACGGATACTTGATTGTTATATACATATTCGATTTGCTATGTTATCAGATATCTGATAACCCGATCAAAAATTGAAAAAATTAGAAAGATAAAATTTTTATATTAGTCAACTTCTAAATCCTAAAGTTAAAAGACCCATATAGCTTTTTACCCAACTTTTGGCCCACCTATTTATAGATAGTAAATTTTATGATATTCTAGTGAGTATCCGACGTGGAAAATAAGAAGTTGGGAACTTGGGAATATTAAAAGCAACTCCAATGCAAAGTTAAAACTTTTTTTTATTTTAATCACATATTTTTTCGTCAATATACTATTCAAAAATGTATTTTTGACAAGAATGGAGTCCTATGCCCTCGTTTGGCTCCTATTAAATTAAATCTTATTTTTTTCTTTTAACCACACAATATTTCATAAAATAATATTACACGTAAATCGAATTTTTTTTTATCTTTTTCAATCACTTGTTTTTCAGAAAAATACTATTCCACCTATTAATATTTGAAATAATGGGGGCAAACAGGGGCCATATAATGTGCACTTAGGGTTCCTGCATTTCAGGGAGTAAACCAAGCGATGCGAGCTCGGCAACTGTAACAATGGTTCTCAAGTGAGTTCTGCCATCCCTCTCTGTAATGAGATGCGTAATCCAATGCTCAATTCAGATTTTTAGTGTATATGTAATATGTCATCTGTTGCACATAAGGATCTGTTTGACTATTTTGAACTTTTTTCTACTTTAGGGTAGAAATGGTGGTGGAGGGTGGGGGTGAAATTCGCGTACAGGTTGAGTGTAAAATATTTATTAGATGGAGGACATATTGGTATTTAAAAAGGTAGCAACAACAATTTTAAAAAGATGGGCTGTTAATTTAGTATGATTTTAGATTTAATGGGGGATTTAATATTTTACTGTGGCTAGACAGTAGCATATGGTGTTTCAATCTAGAATTCTTTTGTTTTACTTTGAAAATTAGAAGATGCTGTCAAATAGATAAATATAGGACGCAAATGTCTATTGCTTTGTTATGTGTGTGTGTGTGTGTGTGTGTGTGTATGCTGTCTTGCTTTGAATAAGTTTTGCTTCTACTCCATATAGATTTTACGTTCAATTTCGGAGTTAATTTTCTTTTGTTTGTCTCACCTGTTAATTATGGGTTGTCAGGACAGAGCTTTGCCGATTTAGTGGTGCCAAGATATAACCAGGGAAGGGTATCAGATTTATTCGCTCAGTCTCCTAGGTGGTTGAAGAAGGAGAAGAAGGCAGAGTTGATGTCCAAGTCACAGAAGGCCTCTAAGAGCAATGTGCCCAAGGGTGCTATACCCAAGGGTCCTAAGCTCTGGAGGTGGTGCTGGAAGCGTTAATTTCTCAGTATTTTAGATGCTGTCGCATCTAAAACAGAAAAGTGAAGTTATAACGCTTGCCGCCACCACCTCCGAGCTTAGGCCCCTTAGCCTAGCCTCCGTAGATGCAAGCTTCACCCCCAGATTCTTAATCCTCGCATTCTTCTCTCCCAGCGCTTCCCAATATTTCTTCGCTTGTTCAAGAGTTGACGTAAGGTTTATCACGGAGCGGCTATGGCTAGCCCTTTCCTCTTCAAAAGCGCGCTCTGCAACATTTCTGGCATTTTCACTTGGAAACTTTTCCTGCTTGGTTTCTCTTGCAGCTTTTATTGGCATTTTCACTTGCAAACCTTTCCTGCTTGGTTTCTCTTGCAGCTTTTATGGAACATATTGTAGCACGAGCATTGTAGATTGCAGCCATCAAGCTAGCATCCTGAGCATCCATGGAAGAAAGATAGTGGTTATGTTTTGCCTGCCAGCTCTTATTGGCAACTTGGGCTATTGGGCAGCGGTAGGAAGGGAGCTGGTTTAACAACATTGTCCTCCAAGTGTGCCTCCTCAATGAAGTCTAAGTAAGCCTGGGGTTTCTACCCCTTTCATTGCTTCAGTTTGCTTCTGAAAGAAAGAGATCTCATGTTCGGCCAACACTTCCTCTTGTCCTGATGAGGAATCTCAGGAACAAGAGGGGTAGTTTTCAGCACGGGAGGATTGGGCACGGATTGGGCACAGAATGGACAGAAGCAGCACGAGTTTTTTCCTTCAGGGCCTCGTCCTTGATAAGAAACAGAGAGAAAATTTTGAAACCGAAGAAAAAAAAATATTAGAGATTCAGGGCCTCGTCCTCTCTCTGCTTCTTCTTGGTCAGCGATTCCAAGTCCGTGGCCCGGAATTGGCCCTTTGCCTCTGCAGAGGAAATCAGAAAAATAACAATTTTAAGGTTTAAAATGTTACAGTGGAATTCTAGAAGAAAATATAATAACAATAAACAATATAAATTATAAGGCCACTACGTTACCCTTTGCCATTAAGACCTGAAGCATGCAGGAAACAAAACGATTCAAATAAATTTATTACCACTTGCGGCGTTGGAAAATGAACCTCATGATCAACAAAACATTTACATTCGAAATAACATTTCGAAGAAATATCAAAAAGGATTATTTTAATAGAACTCCATGCACATAAATGTTATGATAACAAGCATAAGATTAATTCATTGAGATGCGGTGCCTCTCCAAGACATGTCACGATGTCAATACTGTCTGTGAATATGCTCTTACGGCTACAAGGACTAAAAAGAAAGATGTCGAGGGACAATTAATAACGTGTCATTTATTGAATATTTCTTAAACTATTAAGATTCTATTCTATTGTTTTAACCATATGCTTATAATCAACCTAGTTTCAACAAAACTTCTATTATTCCAATGAAATTGATGACGCCAAAAATATATGTATCTCAGATCACTGAACTCGTTGGGATTTAAAACCCAAAACCTCATCTAGTCACAAGATGATCAATCTCTGGTAGACATACTACAATCTCTAACAATTTGTGTCTTCGATACAATACCAAATCTTTATACTATTGAATCATGTACAACATAAACTTGATGATACAATGTTGAAAAAGCTTAATTGGCATTTTAAGATGTAAGCCTCAAAAGAAATCAATAAAATACTTCGAAAGATAATACAAATATGCAATACAAATATTGTCATAATAAACCATCTTAAAAGTCCAGTATAAAATTAAAAATCTAACTTGCGAAAAAACATAAAATAAATAAACAAAGTAGGAAAAAATAAGCTTTCAAAACATAAACTTCGAGGGAAAGGTCAAGGGTGTCCGAAGAAACCTGAGAAAGTGACAAAATATTAAAAAGAGAAACTATGAGCTGTGTGACATCGCATGGACGCAGAAATTATCTTTTTTCGTGAGTGCGTGAGAGATTCTACCATTTGGACCACAGTCGCACTATGAAGTCACCGGACCGATATTGTTCAATCTATTGTCAGTCCTGGTTCTCCTCTTGGTGTGATATTTGTTCTTTTGACAATTATGGATATTTTCTTTTATTATTAAGCCCATTATTTCCATTTTGAATCCATTAAATCACTATGTTTTTGTTGGAAATTGGTTTCTAAATTGACGGAAATTGGTTAAATATAAAATTGGAAAGTGTGACTAACGTGTTAAATTCGACCGAATATTCGGACTTGATCCTATGGTCAAATTACGAAAGGCAATAGGCCAACTTGTTCTACTCATCGAGTAGATGATAGTAGTATATATGGACACTAGAAACTACTTCGGATGAATGAAAAATTGCAGTTCAAAAGTTGGAGGAAGTAAACGAAAAAAATGAATAAAAATATGGTGGGCCAAATAACACCGTCGCTTGAGCTACGGTGTTATTGCTCGAGCGATGTCTGGGCAAAAATTGAGCGAAAAAGTCTCTGTTCAAATTTTTGCAGTGTTGCTCGAGCGAAAAGCTAGTGAAAATGAAGTATTGCTTCTATTCCAAAGATTGCACAATTTGGCTCGGACGACTTCATCCACACCCCTTCTTCGTCTATAAATAGGACCCCTTGGACGTCCTTAAGGGTATATCATCTCATATTTTGCATTGAGCACTTTTCTTCCCTTATAAAATCTCTCTTCTTCTTGTATAAAATTCCTTTGTAAAGAGGAAATTCCGTGGGTTCGTTGATTCTTATGGTTTGAATGCTACTACCACAAAATTACAAATTTGTTGTATCTTGAAAGACAAGTGCCGTCAACCATGAGCACCGTAGCGGGGTAATATTGTCTTAAAGAGAAAGTACCATCACTTGCATCTGATTTGATCTCTTTTCCTTTTCCTTTTCCTTCTTCTTTTATTTTGTTACCTTGGTATTGTGGTTTTCTACTAAAATTTTCATTTCTTATACATATGTGGTTTAATCACCGTCTTGGGGATTAGATTGTGTTTTTTTTATTATATACGTAAACGACCATCTGACCACTCACAAATAAACCCGGTTCCAACAATCTTAAGACAATATTTGTCGGTGATTGTTTGGTATTCTTAAATTGAACTTTGTTCTTTTGTTTGGAATAGTCTTAGTGCACTATTCCTTCCCCTACTTTGCATTTTGATAATCTTCTATTTGTGTAACAAAAATGAGTACTATAGTGGTTACTTCAAGTCAAAATGTTACGAACAACGTGGTTCCACAGGTGGTTCCACCAATGGCTGTACCACTGCAAAACATCACTATCCCGTATGGTGAAAAATTGAAAATTTTCAATGGCGTGGATTTTAAGAGATGGCAATAAAAGATGTTGTTTTATCTCGCTACCTTAAATCTAGCCAAATTTCTAAAGGAAACAGCGCTAATCGTACAAGAGGGAGAAAATAATCGTGAGTCGATTATTGCGTTGGATGCATGGAAGCACTTGAATTTTCTATGCAAAAACTACATTTTGAGTGGGTTGGACAATACAGTGTATAGTTCAAAGGACTCGGCCAAGGAACTATAGGACTTATTGGAAAAGAAATACAAAATCGAGGACTTTGAAACCAAATAGTTCATTGTTGCAAGTTTTTGGACTATAAAATGGTAGATACTAAAACTCTGATAAGCCAAGTGCAAGAAACACAAGTTTTCTTGCACGATATACATGCTGAAAAGATGGAACTAAGCGAATCATTTCAAGTGACTGCCATCATCGAGAAACCCCCTCCTTTGTAGAGAGATTTCAAAGTCTGCTTGAGAATTGAGGAAGACAATAAGAAAAATGAAAGGAAACGCGTTGATTAACTTGGAGCAAACTTTGCAGAAACAGAACAAAGGCCTTTAAACAAGAAACGAGTTCTCCTATGATGCACAGCATAGATACAACTCCAAGAATGTGAAAAAGTTCAAAGGAAAATGTTATAATGTGGAAAGGCCAGATATCGTTCAAGGGATTGTGGAAAGCCAAGGAAGAATGCACAAGCCAACATGGTGGTAAAAGACAACATTTCTGAAGGAATGCAAGAGATGAGTGTATCTGTGGTTGTGTCTGAATGCAACGTGGTTGGAAATTTGAGGGAATGGTGGGTCGATACCCGTGCAACCCGTCATGTATGTGCTGTTAAGTCGATGTTCTCCAACTATTAAGAACTGTAACGTGAGCAACTGTTCATGGGGAACTCTGCAAGTTCCAAAATTGAAGGATAAGGTAAAGTCACTTTGAATATGACATCCGAAAAAGAACTCGTCCTCAATAATGTCCTACATGTGCCGAATATCCGCAAGAATCTTGTGTCCGGGTCTCTCCTTGGTAAAAATGGTTTTTAAACTTGTATTTGTATCCAATAAATTTGTGTTGTCTAAGAATAAGATGTATATAGGAAAAAGATACACGTGTGATGGAATGTTCAAAATGAACGTTCTAGCTGTTGTACCGAAACAAGGCATTATGAATCAAGTTACAAATTCTATTTACTTGCTTGAGTTTTGTTTGTGACATAATTGATTAGAACATACGAATTACAATTCATTGCGCAAACTTATTAAGTCAAAATTTAATTCCGACACTTGAAATTGATCCTAATCACAAATGTGAAGTGTGTGTTGAAGCAAAATTGGCTAAGGCACCATTCCATTCGGTTCAAAGAAACATGGTACCTCTAGAATTAATCCATAACGATATATGTGATTTGAAATTCGTTCAAACTAGAGGTGGTAAGAAATACTTTCTAGCTTTTATTGATGATTGTAAAAAGTACTGTTATGTCTTTCTTTTGAAAAGTAAAGACGAAACCTTGGATGCATTTAAACTATATAAGGCTGAAGTTGAAACCCAACTTGACAAACGAATTTAGAATATTTGTAGTGATCAAGGATGGGAATATGGGGCACCATTTGAAGAATTCTATTCTGAACATGGAATTATTAATCAAACAACGGCACCATACTTTCCTCAATTGAATGGTGTTGCAAAACGCAAAAATCGAACTCCTAAAGAGTTGATGAATGCAATATTGATAAGTTTGGATTTACTTCAGAACTTGTGGAGGGAAGCTATTTTAAGGGCAAAAAGTCTTCTCAATCAGATACCGTTTAAGAAAATGGAAAAGACTTTATTTGAGTTATGAAAATGTCATCATCCTTCTTACCAACACTTAAAAGTGTGAGAGTGTTTGGCAAAGTTGAAGTTCCTAAACCTAAGCGAATTAAAATTGGTCCTAAGATGATTGATTGCATATTTATTGAATACGCCAATAATAGTAGTGCATATCGCTTCCTTGTACGCAGATCTGAAGTTCAAGATGTTCACGAGGGCACCACAATTGAATCAAAGAATGCAGTATTCTTTGAAAACGTGTTCCCTTGCAAAGATAAGGAAACGGTAAGTTCAAATAAACGAAATTATGAAATTGCAAATGGATCTTCAAATAAGGAAGAACCAAGGCTTAATAAGCGGGCTAGAATATCCACATCATTTGGTCTGAATTTTCTAACCTACATGGTAGAAAATGACCCAATAATTTTTGAAGAAGCAATGTCTACCCTGGAAGCACCGCTTTTGTAGCGCCCCGCAAATTTTAGAATAAAAATGTATTTATTTTGTACATTACATTTTTACAAATAAAAAAATGATGATTAGAATGAAAAAGGTGATGCTGCCACATGTATGAGATTATCATGTTTTTGACTTGTGGACACTTGTAGAAATGATAAGAAGGATTGGTTTATTTTAATATTTATTTACCTTGATTTTAGAGATTGAAAAGGGATAATTACCTTGGTTTTGGGAGGAGTGATATGGACGTGCCACACGTTTCTTAAGGAGTGACAATTGACTAAGAATTTTTACGGAAAATGGGCAAGCCAGTTGACACATTTTTAGGCTTTTAATATTCCCTCTCAACTATAAATACCATACAAGGGTTTTTATTATTTATCCTAGAAAAATTTATATATTTGCATACAGTGGCTGCAACACCACAAACAGAGAATAATGATTTTTGGGAATGCGAACCTCTTGTTTTTTGCTTCCAAGCAAAACTGTTTTATCTATCGAGGTAGGATTATGCGGTGGAAGTGGTTCTTCCCATTTAAATTATTTCTTCATGTTGATAAATATTATGCTCATGAAAGTTATGATATGATATGATATGAAATGGCCATCCGGTACCAAAGATATGATATGATATGAGCTCTTACCGATTTTAGATATATGATATGACGGTATGATATTTTCACGCATGATCTAACACTTTTAATCGGGATTGCACCAATAATCGTATCCTACCGAGTATTTTCATATACTCACCATTTTCCCCACTCTTACAAGATTGAACTGGTCGTTAGTTGGTAGGCGATGAGGTGCGGTCATGGTGCCGAGATTATTTTATTTGGAATAAACACATTAAATTCGGTGTAACGTGAATCAAATTTTATTTTTAGTATTTAATTTAGATGCATTTATTAATGAGTCGATATCTTGTTTGTAGACTATGATATGAGATAAAATCTATTTTTATTTGGAATAGCTCATATTAAATAAAATGAAGTTTTTGGTAACGACTCTCTTACTTATTTTATTGTAAATTTTGGGTCGTTACATAATGGTATCAGAACGGGTCTATGTTTATGTAGACTTTAAAAAAAAATCTCGAACAGTGACACCTGCACTATTCACCCGAATAGTGTCACTGTTAGTTTGATTTTGTTTGGTACAGTGACACTGTTCACGTGAACAATGTACAACACTGTTCACATGAATAGTGGGGCCACTACCATAAATTTAGTTTAATTTATCATTATTGAGTTTAAGAATATTCATGGCAGCGTAAAATTTTATTCTGACATGTGGGATTATACTCTATTGTATAATGAATGTAGCAATATAGTTACCTAATTAGTTATTCAAAATTTTTTATAAACCGTTACGTGAAATAAATGCAAAATTGTTTAGTCTAACATCACGTTGTATTTGTTACAAAAAATAATAATTTTTTTCTATCTTCTGTGATTTTTGCACGTATTTGGTACTTAGAATTAACGGATAACAAAAAAAAAAAAGGGATTTTAAATTATTGCTAAATTGTATGTGTCAATGTATTTGTAACATTTGGGAAAAAAATTGCTTTTATTGTCCCTATTCGTTGCACATTTTGAGGAATTTGTAGAATTTTGTTGACCGTTACTGGGCTCACCTTAGAGTGTTGAAGTCAAAAATTGTAGACTGATTTAATGAAATAATTGGCTGATTTGATGGAATAATGCATTTTTTCGTCTATAAATTATCAGCAATTGAATATGTTAAATATCAATTCTTTTCTTCACGAGCACAACAAATGACACACACACACGGAGTATAACAGTCTGATATTCAGTAATGTAAAAAAAAAAAGGGACTTTTCAACTTTAAGAAAAATATTTTGATTATATTGTTGATACATCTCGCTTGATTACTTTCTGGACCCCTTGATGAGGTACTATTTAATATTATTGTAATGGTTGAAGTTATACCATGTGATGTAATTTATTTGGCTTATGTGAATGTTTACTTGCTTTGGATTTAAACTATGTACTGGGAATTTAATGTGTAAAAAAATGTCGTGTATTTATTTAAAATTCATAATTTCTGTTTGGCGATAAATCTCGTTCTAAACTAATAGCGATAGCTGCTAGTTTTGCCTCTCGGGGAATAAGTCTTTAGAATGCAAATGGATATTCAAAAACAAATTGAAATCGAATGGATCCATTGACAAATATAATGCTAGATTGGTTGCTAAATGGTATAGGCAGAAAGAAGGACATTATTTCTTTGATACCTACTCACCAGTAACTAGAATCATTTCGATAAGGTTGCTAATTGCAATTGCTACAATACATAACCTTGAGATTCATGAAATGGATGTGTAAACAACATTTCTAAATGGTGAGTTAAAAGAGGAGATATACATGAAACAACCTAAAGGGTTTATGTCTCGAAATCACATGAATGCAACAATTAAGAGGGGGAAAATATCATATTTTACACTCTTATCATACCCCCAACTTTTTTATTGCTAGTCCCTAGCAATTTAATGCAGAACAAAATAAATGAGTGATTGATCCATATTACAAGTGAAGTTGTTGAGTTCCAATTCAACTGCAGTTCATTATCTTTTCAAACTCAACACTACAAGAAATTAGCAATGTTATTATCATCAAGATATCAAAAACACTTGCTAAATGGGTGAGTGGGTGTTAAGCCAATAACCATCTTACTGCCAACCCTAACACATATAGCATCAAGTATGTCTCAAGCATATAGCATCAAGTATGTCTCAAGCTAAAGGATCAGCCCCATAACTCATGGGTATCAAAGTGTTTAGTATGATTTTCTCCCTATGAAGTTGAGAAAGGGTATACACTCACAACTTGGAGGCTTAAATATTTAGGAATAAGCAACAAACAAACTTTGATCTTGTGATAGGCATACTTTCAAATGAGAATTCAACTCTTACCACAAACCGACTTGAGATCAAAACAGTCAATGCAAAAGGTGTGAAAAGGGTTAAGTTGGGTTATATAAAAAGTAGGGCAAAATGAATTTAAGGACTTTCAGGTATCTAACTAGGCATCTTAATAAGTATTTCAACATATCAATCTTTGTATCAACGAATTCCTCAACCTTTCAATTCCCAACAACAATCCACCTTTTTTTCATTTCTTTTCTTTTGTTTGTTTGTTTGTTTTTTTTTTTTTTTTTTCCAATTTTCATTTCTTTTGTGTTTTCCTGTTGCACCTGAGCACTTATCATCTCTTATCACTTTCCTCATTACTTTGCTTCTCAAATGGACATTTAATACCTACTATACACTTGGAACCATAAAGGTAGAAAAAATGAATATTCATAGACTTTATTCCAATGTGAAGAGGTATGGATAACATAAGTGCATGAAAAGAAATGGTTATATATGTGTATTAGCTCAAAGTGGCTACTAGGGATTATAATTATGAAAAGAAAAAAACTAGTCTGAAGGCTTAATTTCAATTCTAAATTGACTGTTATCATTTCCCAAATATAATCAACCATCATACCACAAACCATGTAATGTTATTCTCAAAAGAAGTGTCCAGTTCACAAAACTAATGAGCGCTTATTGCCATTTTTAATATGTGATAGCTCTCAATCCTCACCAACTCTCACATAAGAAAATTTCAACAAGAGACTTCTCTAACTACACGTGTTAAATCAACAAATGTCTCAATATCCAAACTTTCATGAACAATATTAATTCCTAGTGGCATAGTAGCGAAGTAGGGACCTAAAAAAAAATTAGACCAAATTCCCGTGAAAGTATGCAATTCACAACAAAATTCAAGTTAACTCTCCCCCCAACTAAATATTGCATTGTCCTCAATGCAAAAATATATCCGCCTAAAGAAAAAAATGAAAGATGTCACCTGAATACCGAAGTGAATCAACATAAGCTGAAGTGTAATAAGCTTGAAAGTACTCATATTTAAGGGTGATGCAGAAAATGAAAATAAACTAAAATGCAGTGAATAATGCATGTGATGAAACTAAACCTAAAAACAATGTAAAAATAAGAAAAGAAAGAAAGGGAAAAAGAACTCCCCTTGAGTTGCCTCCCAAATAGCGCCTTTGTTTATTATTATTGGCTCGACCCAATATTGCTTTCTTTAGCCTGCATCTAGCCAGGGCATTGTCAGCTTTTGGTGTATTGCATCAAACTCATTGGAAGCAGTCACTGATGGTGTCCCATAATCCTGAAAATCGTTAAAGGCAGCATAAATATTAGCACATTCCCCCTCATCATACTCGAGTGGAATTTCAAAATTTAAAAGGAAAGAATTTAAACGATCGGGGTCAATAAGCGCATGTGCTTCCTCCTCGACAAGTGCATCAATCATGTATGTTTGATGACACTCATCATCTTCCTCAGGCTATTTTGTGATGTGAAAAATGTTGGCGTTGAATGTCATGTTCCCAAATGATAGTTTCATTAGACCGTTCCTGCAATTGATAAGAGCATTAGCTGTGACAAGAAAAGGCCTACCAAGAATAATGGGAATCTTGGAGTTAACATTCACATCTTCTTTTAAATCCAAAACCAAGAAATCAATGGGGTAGCAAAATTTATCAATTTGTACTAGCATATTCTCGACTATCCCCTTGGTCGTATGGTAGATCGATAAGTCAGTTGTAAACTTACGGATGTAGGTTTTATTTCTCCTAGGCCTAATGACAAGTAAATAGAGTAAGGTATGATGTTAACACTAGCCCCTAGGTCAAGAAGAACTTATGAAATCTCATGGTTCCCTATGACACAAGAAACAGTAGGACAACCAGGGTCCTTATACTTTGGAGAGATCTTTTGCTCAATTACAGCGCTCACATGTTCACTCAAGAAAGCAGTTTTCTTAACATGGTGTTTCCTCTTCACGGTGCATAAGTCTTTTAAGACTTTAGCATACGTGGGAACCTAGGAGATCACATGTAAGAGAGGTAAATTGATCTTTACTTGGTTAAGGTGCTCTAGAATTTCACAATGTTGACCAACGGATTTCGAGGTGGATTTAAGAGCTTGAGGAAAGGGTACTCAAGGTGGATTTTTCACTACCTCCTCATTAGAGGTATTTTCTTCTGAATTGCTAGGTACCATTTCAATTTCCTTAGGTTTGAGAATTGGTTCTATGACCTTACCAGACTGAGTGGTTATAACATTAACTTCCTTAAGGTTGTTTTCTCTTAAGCCTGAGGTTTGTGCCATGTGTTGTCCCTTAGGGTTTGCTTGAGGTTAAGTTGGAAACTTCCCACGTTCCCCTATAGCTAAGGCGTTAGTTAGTTTGGACATATGAGTTTTGATTTCCTTGTTTTCCTCAACAATCTAGGTAATCATAGTCTCAAATTTCTGATTTGTTTTACTTTGTGCCTCTATGAATTAATGTAAGGTATCTTCCAAAGAGTTCCTAGAGGATGTGATTTGATATGGAGGAATAGTGTAGGCTCTATTAGATTGGATAGGTTGGTTTTCAGATTTCCAACTGTGACTATGGTGATTCCGCCACCCTGGATTATAGGATTCAGAATAGGGAATATAGGGTTTTTGATATATGCCTAAAGCATTACAGTGTCCCTCATAAAGTCCCCTCATCTCAGCATAAGTGGTACAATCTTGTGCTAGGTGATCACTCCATCCACACGCAAAACAAGGCTCTAAAAACTCAACACGGGAAACAAGTCGGGTTATTTTTAAATCCTTAGCACGTAGAGCTTCAATTTCTCTAGCAAGAGATTCTACCTTAGCTCTAAGGTTGTCCTCCTCTCTAAGGTGGTAAATGCCTGTGCTAGTTGGATTTCCTATTGGTCATGACCTATTGTTATTATTGGAGGCATTAGGTCCAGTCTATGTGTGAGCCTTTAAGTTAAATCATCTAGGTATTCTATGGCCTCGTCTGGATCTTTTTGTAAAAAAGTCACCGTTACACATTATCTCAACAAATTGACGCTCCCTAGGTGTTAATCCTTCATAGAATTAACTCACCACACGCCAACTCTCATAACCATGGTGGGGACAAAGGGCTTGGAACTCTTCATATCTTTCACAGGCTTGGTATAAAATTTCACTATCCTTTTGGACAAATGAAGAGATTTTCTTCTTAAGGGCAGCGGTTTATGATAGGGATAATAATTGCCAAAGAAAGCTTGGGTCATTTCAGCCCAAGTCCCAATAAAAACATGGTCTCAATGAATACAACCAACTTTTTGCTCGTTCTTTAAGTGGAAATGGGAAAAATTTAAGCCTGACTATGTCCATTGTACCATGTTGATTATGGAAGGTTGCAACCACCTCCTCAAATTCTAGAATATGCACGTATGGACTCTCGTTTTCAAGATCATGAAAAGTGGGAAGAAGTTCAATCATTCTTGGTTTGAGATCCATGTGCAGCATATTGGCGAAAACATGATGCATGACGATGTAGATGTGCGCGTGGGATGAAGGTAGCCTTGTGAAGTCCTATAGGGCGCATCGTCGTGCTCACTAACGGACATGTTGTTATATGGTGTAGTGTTGGATGCATAATCAAAAAGAGGGTTACAAAGTGATTCAAACACTGGTTAAGGCCTCGCAATAAATCGCCCTCGCTCTTCTCGAAGTCTGTTCATAAAACGCACAAAAAAGAAACTAAATGAGAAATAAAAAAATAAACTAGAAATAAACGGCAAACTAAAAAGAAAAAAAAGGAACGAAGTCACCCTCTTGCTAGAAAATCCTTTAATTATTTGCACTGCCTCCCTGGCAACGACGCTAAAATTTGATTATGCCCAAAGAATAACGCGGTAATTGTAGTACAGGTTTGGGGTGTCATATCCACAAAGAGATGGAAAATTATTTAAAGGATCAAACAAACTAGGGTTTTCGTGATTTGCGAAGTAAGTTTTCAATTGGAGTAATTTTTAAGTCTCAATATTTAAATTAATGAAGTTTGAATCAATATATGAAGTAATGAAGCACCGAAATTCCCTCGATTAGATTGGGTTAATCAATGTCAATTATGCATGAATTTACTCAATTAAAGGTTTTTATTCTAACACTTTAATTGAAAGATTTAACATTCAAACCTATTCAATTCCACAATGATTCCCAAACCTAGATTTCTTTCACAATATCATTCCACAATAATCTATTGAAATTAGATCCAAAAGCAATTATATACATCAAGCACATAATGGTAAAGAATCACACCAATAGGGTAAAGAATCACACCAATAGGACATTTAAGATTGAAATTCAATAAGTACTTCAATTATTCGATGAAAAAAGGTGATTGAATCCATGAAAATTTAATACAAATTAAACCAATCTCAAAACATGTCCATAAGAATAAGAAATCTAAATCTAGAATTGTTTTACAATGAAAGAGCACATTTATGCACGAAAAGACATGAAAATTCCCAAATCTAACCGAGGTCCTTCGTGGCTTTACCAATAGGTTTAGTTCTCCATGGATTTTTTGAGCCAAAAACCAAAGAAAAGTGATAGAAGTTAAATGGTGACATTTTGAGATGAGATTAGGGTTTTAAAACGTGTGCCAGACAAGTTTCCATAAGTGTCGCGTCAAAATAGGAATTTTGGACTTCACCTTTGGAAAATAACCATGCGGTCGTATGGTTATAAGTTTTACAGCTGCATAGTAGAAAAAATTTGGCCTCCAGAATTCCCTGGAGGTGCTTGTGAGACCACATGACTTTATAACCATGCGGCCGCATGGTTATTGCAATTCCCTTTGCCGGATAGCTTTCAGTATTTTGGCCATAACTTTCTTTCCCAATGTTTGATTGAGGTGATTCAAAATGTATTGGAAAGCTAACTAAAATGATTCCAAATTCGATTCAGATGTCATCTTCCAATTCGATCGTTTTCAATGTCAAAAATTGGTCCCGATATGAAGCTGAAAATCGGTGCGTAACTTTTTCGATTGGGAATTTATTTGTGAAGATGTTCTAATCATATTTCACTTCCTTTGACTTCTGATTGCACCCAATTGACACCTAGCATCCTTGAATCATCATTCCATCGCCCGTCTCATCTATGTATTATTTGCAACTTGGTCCTTGAACTTTCATTCTCTTTCACTTTGGTCCTTTTCCACTCGTTTCTTCCAAATTTCATCTTTTTCACCAATATGCAACCTAAACCCAAACATAGGGGTAATGAGTGCATTTTGGCATAATATAATCACATGAATGCAACAATTAAGAGGGAAAAATATTATATTTTACACTCTTATCAAAACTTGAGAGCATCTTTGCCTTTCCAAGAAACAGGCGCGATGGTTACATTGGTGGAACTGGAAGGAGATTTACCTTTCTACTGATGATGGTGGTCTAGATTTTAGGGGATGACAGGATATGGTAGACACCTTCCCCATAAAGCTCTGGTGGTTGTTCCATTCTTAGAGATCATATTGGACCCAATTTTCACTAGGCAAGTATTGTATGGGAACACATAATTTACTTACTGTAGTCCCCCACTCAGCTTCTCTTACCTGGAAAAGGCTAAAATTATTTGGTCCCCAGATAGAGCCGCACATTGTATGGCACCTTGGAGCAAGTTAGATTTTTTTTTTTTTTTTTTTGTTTTTTTTTTAAAAAAGAGTGTTATTAATATAAAACGTATTAATAGGTAGGAATTGTTATCACAAGTTCATTTTCATGCTAGAAAAAAGGACCAAGTCCAGTTCATCCATCATCAAATAGCTTGTTGGAACTCAATGTTGCTCTCATTTTCATGCTAGAAAGAAAGGACCAGGTCGAATTCATCCATCGTCAAATAGCTTGTTGGACCTCAATGTTGCTCCTAACGGTTGATTTGCTACTCACAACTTTTGGCATGATTGTTGGATGGGTGACACCACTTTGCCCTCATTATTACCGCGCAGGCAGGACACATCTACGAGGGTGTAGGCATTTTTTGATGATACTAGGTGGGACATTGGACGTTTATTGTAGGTTCTCCCTCCTTTTATGGTAGAGAAGATAGGGGCTATACATTTATGTGTGATGCCCCAGATCGTATTGTTTGGCAGGATACATTGGATGGTAGCTTTGCTACCAAGTCGGCTTGGCAGCTCGTACGTTTAAGATGCCAGTATCAGGATTCATATCGATTACTGTGGAGCACCATTTTGCCAATCACTGTCGCATTTTTCTGTTGGAGACTATGCATGACCTCATTCCAGTAGATGTGGTTATCCAGAGGAGGATTGGCTGTCAATTAGCTTCCCGCTGCTAATGTTGTTCTGAGATCGAGACTATTAGCCATATTTTCAACAGCAATAGCATCTTTGATCAGGTGGCAACATTTTGGGAATATTTTTCAGATACCTATGAGTTCAAGAAAGGGAGTTAGACAGAGGTTCTAGAGATGGAGGTATTCTGGACAGTATGTTCGCTGTGGACACATTCTCACTATCATTCCTCTATTGGTATTTTAGTTTCTTTGAACCGAGATGAATGATGCAAAGCATAGGGGGATCCGTATGGTGGTCGGACATATCATATGGAGGGTCTATTGCATGATCTCTTTTCTACATATTGGAGGAATTTTTCAAGCTATGCATTGGAAAAGAGATTCGACTCTTGTACCCATCTTTGGTATTTCTTTGATTCCCCCTCTCCCATCTCCTCCAATTCTGGTTTGGTAGCGTACTCCATCAGTTGGATCTATCAAGATTAATACTGATGGATGCGTCAAGGATGGTATTGCGAGTTGGAGAGGTATCATCAAAGATCACGCAGGATCCTTTATCAGGGCTTTTTCAACTACATATGGAACATGCATGATATTAGAGTCAGAGCTAAGGGCTATTCTTGATAGGATTCTATTAGCTAAAGGACTCGGTCTTTCTGACATTTGGATTAAGTCAGATTCTAAAGTGACTATTCACTGCATCACTAAAGGAGGAGGACCATGGGCTATTTAGGGTATTCTTAGACAAATCACAGACATCGTATCCATCGACAGAGCTACACTTGTCCACATCTACAGAGAGGGAAAGCAAGTTGCAAATGCTCTTACTGTAGAGGGTTGGGATCATCGACGATACCAGATATATAGAGCAGGTGACTTACCACAACACATTAGGGCACTGGTACAGATCGATAGACATGGACTGCCCAACATTAGAATATGATTTTTTATTTATTTATTATTATTCTTCTTCTTTTTGTAATGACTTGTAATTCTTATTGTAAGGAAAGTAGTGCTTCATCTTTTACAGCTTTACGTTTGTTCTTTATCATTTATCTTCATTATAAGGAAAGTAGTACTTCCTCTCTTACAACTTTAAGTTTGTTCTTTATCGTTTATTCTCATTGTAAGGAAAGTAGTACTTCCTTGTTTATTGCTTTCATTATTTTCTCATCTAACCATGGTATTCCTCTGCCACAAGTGATGGCATATTAATAATATCTAGGAGGTACCGTCCTCTTTTAACTAAAAAAATACTTTGAAATCGTAATTTTTTGGAGAATGCATGGTTAAAAAAATTGAAAAAAATTTTAAATTTATGTGAAAAATTATTTGATGGGAGAATGCATGATTGAAATGAATTTTGGGAAAGATAGGCTCAAATAGGCTATAATGAGCTTTAAGGCCTAAGAATTCTTGATTCCACTTTAGATTTTGATAAAATAAGAGAAAATTAGACCAAATGCTCTAAAAAGTTACCCAATTAGATTAATATACTAAATTAACTAAACATCACATAAAATCTTGTATTAATTAAGTCTTAAAATAAAACATACCCCCAAAACCAAAATCCCCGAATCTCATAACTGATTAAAGAGACCATAAATGTCACTATAGTCCTTCTCCACTGTTCTTTGCGAAAAATTTCTTCCTGGAGAATTGAGTTATCCAATGACATGCCTCAACGACAATACTCCTTGACTTGGCGTCATCTTCTCTATCAGTATTCCACCACCTCGTCCTTCATCAATTAACAAGAAACAAATCAATCATAAAACTCAAATTTAAAAATAAAAGAAAGATTCATTCCTCAATGCATCAATAATTGAAAACTAATCAGTAATCAATCATTAAATTGAAAATTAACAACAAAAAATAGACTACCAAAGAAAGAAGAAGGTTCACCTTTGTATTGTAAAGTAAAATAAATGAGTCAAAGAGGATTTCTCCATAAAATTGATTGAATTATCTCTTTTGGGGAGGAATGCGACTAAGAAAAGAAAAGTTAAAATGCACTCCCGAGAAATTTGAGGGTGGAGATTTGGTAGTTTGTTTTCTTTTGGAAAATTAAAATTTGTGTACGAAAATAAATATGAAACAAGTTTGTAAATTGGAGGAGTGGTTATATATATATATATATATATAGTATTTTTACTTCTTGTCATTTTTTTCTGTCACATTTTTCAAAATTTATGTCACCTTTTTTTTTTTTTATTGTTTGTTATTTTTTAAAAATTTTGTCACCTTTTCAGTGACAAACATAAGTTTTGATTGGTATTTTATCACTTTTTTGAGTGTATCACTTTTTTTTTTTTTTTTTTTTGTTATTTTTTAAAAATTTTGTCACCTTTTCAGTGACAAACATAAGTTTTGATTGGTATTTTATCACTTTTTTGAGTGTATCACTTTTTTTTTTTTTTTTTTGACATTATTGAATAGTGCTTGTCACTTTCTTCCGTTACTTTTTTTAATTGATTTTTCCTTTTTTTTTTAAAATTTGTGTCAACTTTGTTAGTGACAAACATATCATGTGTCACTTTTAACTTTGAAAAGAGACATCTAACTTTACATAATATTTTTTAATTTCAATATACTTTTATGCTTTTTCAAAAGACGTCTAATATTTGAGGATTTTTTTCTAAGTTTCAAGCTAATTGTTCCAACGGTCATTGAATTTAGGTCAATGTCTTCGATTGTTCACTGAAATTTAAAATGCCAAGTTTTGTTCACAAAACTTAGGTCCATATCTTCAATTACTCACAAAAGTTTAAAATGTTGAATTTTGACCACTAAACTTTGGAAAATATTGTACGTTATTTACTAGCATAACTTTCGTCTCAAACTCCTAATAGAATTGGAGATGTAGCTGACGAAATGCACACGTGGCGTCTCGTCACACAGTTAAACTTTGAGATTGTCAAACTTTCGTCACTAAACTTTGAAAAATGTCTTCTATTACTCACTGAACTTTGAGATGGTCGAACTTTGATCACTAAACTTTAAAAAACGTATTCTATTACTCACTATAAATTTGGATTTAACTACACATCTATACAATAAAATATTTTACACTCAAACTCAATTTTATTTTATTTTTTTAACTTTTAAATCATACATTCTCCAAAAAATCATTATTTTCAAAACTCCTTTTTTTTTTTTTTTAATAATGGCTATCAAGCAAGGGCTAAAATTTGTTGTTAAAAAAATTCGAATTTAATTTAATTTTTACCATAAATATATTGTATATTTCATTGCAATTAGCAATCACTTCATTTGCACAATTTTGCAAGCATTGTCTATACCACTAGAAATGATTACTCATTTACACAGTAGTTAAATTTAAATTTAATTTATTTTTTTAAAATTTGAAGCTATTTCATCATAATATTTGAATTTTATAACGACACACATACAATGAATTTTTTTGTTGTAAAATTAAATTAAATCTAAATTTTAACAATGAATTTTAATTAAATCCAAATTTATTGTGAGCCATAGAAGACGTTGTTCAAAGTTTTGGGGAAAAACTCGATCGTACTCACTAAACTTTGAAGTGGTCGAATTTTGGCTACTGAACTTTAAAATAGTTGAATTTTGACCACTAAAATTTGAGATGATCGAGTTCTTAAAAAGTGATTTTTTTGGAGAATATGTGATTAAAAAGTAAGGAAAAATGTTGAGTTTATATGTAAAATATTTTAGGGAAAATTGCAGGAGTAGTCGCTAACCTTTTCAATTTTTGCAGATTTTATCTTAACTTTCATTTTGTGTCAACGAAGGTCCCTAACCTTTCGAAAATATGCACTTGAAGTCCAATGGATGGAATTCATCCATTTTTTCTTTTAGTTGACCAAGAAAATAATTTTGACTACATTATTAATTGTTTATATAAGGGTAGAATGGTAACCCTACCCTTTTCCATATAAAAACAATTTAAATAATTAAATAAAAAAAATAAAAAACCACCATCTTCCATAGGTACCCCATCCCTCTCTCCATCTCCATCTCCATCTCCATCTCCATCCACACCCCTACGCAAACCAAAATCACTCTGCCCACAGTCGAAGTTTATGCATCATCTTCTTAAGCTTGTGGTTAGTTATCAGTCATCTTCGCTATGCACGATGGCGACCACCACAATGCCTTAGACCTGAAGAACCTCAATGTACATTCGTCTTGGGCCGTGGGGTAAAAGGTGTGGTTATCTTGGAAAAAATAGAGAATGGGGGATTATTAAGATTCAACTTTTTTTTGGTTTTGGGGAGGGGGGGGGGTTGTTTTAGATTTTATGTTGCAGAATTGGTGTTGGCATAATGACATTGGAATATCTTCATTGATTGGGCATTGGTTTACAGAGATTTGAAGCCAGAAATGTGTCGATTCAAGAAAACGGCTATTTAATGTTAGTAGATTTTAATTTATCAACATAACTTCTCCAAAATCTGTAGAAGATTATTCTTCCACAAAATCTATGCCTAAAATGGAGCTGTGGAATTCCCATTTCTCCAAGTGCTGTGACTCAGGCCGGAGGACTCAGTTAATTCGGTCGAACTCGGTGGAGACTCAATGAGTTACGAGTTCGACTCGGTATAGAAATCCAATTCTTTGGTCGGGACGGAGGACTGTCTGATCTGACTGATCATATTAGGCAACAACCATGTTTTTTCCTTCGACAAGTGGTGTACGAAATGTTATACGGCACGAAGTGCGTGGGTACAGTGATTTTGGTTTGGGTTAGGGTGGGGTATATGGATGGGGTGGGGTAGTTGTGGAAGATGATGGTTTTTTATTTAATTATTTAAATTGTTTTTATATGGAAAGAGGTAAGATTATCATTTTACTCTTATAGAAATAATGAGTAATGTGGTCAAAATCATTTTCTTGGTTAACTAACGAAAAAAGTGGACGGATTCCATCTATTGGACTTCAAATGCATATTTCTGAAAGGTTAGGGACCTTTGTTGGCACAAAATGAAGATTCAAATAAAGTTTATAAAAATTGAAAAGATTAGGGACCGGTGTTGTAATTTTTCCAATATTTTATTTTATAGATGTGTGATTAAATCTAAATTTATAATGAGCATTGTAAGACGTTTTTAAAAGTTTGGTGGCCAAAGTTGGACTTTTTTCGAATTTCAAAGGAAAAATTTGACTATTTGATGAATGTTCTGCACTCTGATTTTGTGGATCACTTAACCCATTATTATGCCATTCTTGAGAGTGTTTTAGATGTGTAAACATGTGATCTTCATGTTGTTTTACAGGTTGGATAAAGGGTTGAAAAGAGGGAATAAATGAGGCTAAGCGAAAGAAATGAAGAAGGAAGACGAAATACAAGAACTGAAGGCGGTAGAAGAGATGGCGCCGCAGCGCCCTGTAACAGGCGCCATAGTGCCAGATTAAAGTAGAAGAAACAGAAGTAGTGGCACTATAGTGCCCAGTTTGGGCGCCACTTTGCGGGGAAGTAACTTCACCAATTTCTGGATTCTTTCACAGCCCAGCCCACTTCCAAATTGTAGTGCAACTCCAAGGAATTATAAATACCACTTACAAGACCTAATGAAGAGGGGTTGGAGTGGGCAAAATTTGCGAACAATCGATAGACAAATTGGAGAGAGAAGGCAGCCGCCCAAATTCAAGAATTGGGGAGAATCTAGAGAGAATTACATAGATTTCAGCCGCCTAACACAAGACCCCAAATACAGAGCTTAACTGGAAAAGCTTCAGCCAACCGAAAATTGTAGAAGGAACGAACCAGAGGGAACTTCAAGCAGACAACCAACTTACAATCTGGAAGAAGAGAAAAAAGTGGACGGCTGGATAAATTTGAAAGAGTCAAAGGGCAGAATTTAATTGGAAGGCGTGGAACAAGGGAAGAATCGATTACACTCCAAAAGAGTTTAATTTCTTTTCTTTCTCCTTTACGTTTTTCATTATAATTTGTATGAATTTTATAGATTTTATCATGAGCTAAACAACTTACCTAGGGTTTGATGTAGCCAAATCAAAATTATGGTTTGATGAACTTATTAATTATTTCGTTTGATTTCCCACATATATTTAATCGTGTCATGATTTTAATTCTTTCAATTGTCTGATGATTCTAGTCAATTTCAATGCTCGAGAGAGGAGGAATTTAGATGTTATAGGTTTTATAGGTTTCGAGAGAAATTATAAATCTGTGAAGCTTACTCCACAAAAAAAAAAAAAAAAAAAAAAAAAAATCAAAACTTTTATTACATTCTAGATTTTCAATTTTGAGCAGAGATGTTGTAATTGGGATCTAGGGTTAGTTTCTAATCAGTGCTTAAGAGAGGGGGTTAGAAATATATTACGATTCTTGCTTTTAAATATGGAAAAATTAATTGGAAAAATTGAAAATCATTGAAACATAATTAAGAGTTAGGTGAAATCAATCCCTAGGCCCTCTCATTTGATAATTTGCATTATCCCAATTTGTCGCATCTAATCACGTTAAATCAGTTTAAATCATTCATTCATAAAACATTCATCCATTCAATCATACATTCATCTGACTAAAGTAGAGATTACACAATTATAGTAATTAGTGAAAATTAAATTACAATCCCTATGGGTTCGACACTCTATGTTAATACTATATTATAAAATTTGACACCGTACACTTGCGGTATAAATCACGTTGTGTAATCTAGTCACAAAATGATCGAATTTTCTAGTCACAAAATGATCGAATTTGAAGGTCACAAACTAATAGTCAATCACAGCAAACCAAATAGTTGGTCACAAATACCAGACACCCAATCCCGGTCCATCACAATCTTGGTCACAAATACTATCTCGGCAACAATACCATCACAGCCACCGCCAACAACACCGCCACTACCATGAAAAACACCACCACTCCAAAAACCGACAAACCTAACTAAAATACCTCGTCATTAGGCTACCCAACTACCAACAATGACAGGGATCGAACAATAAAAGTACAATAGGTCGATTAGCCACATTGGTACACCACTACCATCGTCGTCGGCCGCTACCATTACCACACCGCATTCTAACTCAAAAATCGCAAGAAAAATCACCACAAACCGCTATAGAAGAACACAAAACTGCTACAGCGGTGACGAGCCTATCGCTGCGTACTGCGTCGTGATTTAGATTAGATTAGTGGCACATAGAGTGCCGAGTGAGCCAAGCGTCGTGGCTCAAACTCCGATTTGAGCATCACTGCTCCATTTTCACACAAGCGCCGCTCCGATGGAAAAAGAGAAAATGATGTACATACAAGGTGCTACTCCAATGGTCAGAGTAGGGGCTATCTAACAGAGGCAACGCTCCAGTGAAAGAAAGAAAATATGGTGGAGAGGCACTGTAGAGAGAGCATTGTGAAGATAGAGAAAAGGGGAAGGAGAATGAAAATAGGTTTAGATTGAATTGGAAATCTGGGATGTTGTGTACCGAGATAGGGTGGGGTTGGATAAATTAATTAATTTAACAATATCAATAATTGAATTGAGACCTGATTTATGATTAAACAAACTTCATATCTGATTTTTGAAATGTGATCTTTAAATGCCTAGTGCTGTGTAATTTTCACTTCAATTAAAGGCTATCGAATTCGGTTGAGTCCATTTAAAGTTATCGAATATGTGACGCCCCAAACTTAAGCTTCGAGGGTCACATACTAAACATAATAGCTTCTGTCTTTGGTACATGTAAATACTCTTAAATAGAAGTATTACATGTTAGAAACTTATTTTCAATTTGGTAAAATATCTCTCATAAAATTTAAAGGTCGGTAGAAGTGCATGTCGACATGAAATTATACTTTACATATACGGACTCGGCACTGCCACGATTAGTTGGGGCAGCAAGTTAGACTATTTTTATAAAATTCATCCCAACTCCGTTTTCTATGAAATTTATGACATTAGAAAGATATTTTCAAGTAGTTTTCTAGGTTAAAATATGAAAAAGATCCAAGATCATATGATATGGGCGTTTTACTGAAAACAGTGAGGTATTGCATAGAAATTTCAGATTGACCCTTCAACGTTTGAAAATTCATATCTCAGGCTATAGATATCCAAATTGAGTGATTCTAGTGCCCATATTAAGAAAACTCAATGAGGAACTCAGCAATATTTTCAGAGTCTCAAATGGACATTTATGGAGTCAAAAATAACATTTTGAAGTTGACCCAAAAACTGTCCTGTTTCTGCCTTTTTATCACTTGCAAGGGAAAGTAAAAAAAAAAAAAAACGTCTCTTAATATAACTTGGTAGATATAATTACATAATTTACTTCCAGTACCATATTCCATCATGTCTTATACATGTTTTTATATAAGAACAAAAGCAAAACATATGGAAAGCAGTCAAACAAAACATACAAAACAGAAACTTCGATGTAAAATAATTTTGTCCTTGATCCATCATAGATTTTGCCGACTGACTTCCACCAACTCCACAATTATGAATCTGAAAATTTAATATGAAATACTATGAGTATAAAGAATACTCAGTAAAATACCATGCTTGGATTTAACATGTTAATACTACACAAAAGAAAGCATTCAAACACATACTTGCACATTCTGGCTTGCCGGTGCCCTTCGGACTTGTCCTAAGGCATAAATAGATATCTAACTTTGTGGACTTGTCCACGTCTTTCATATTATGGTTTTCATGCATAACTTAAACATAAATATTACCATGAAATCCTACCACTTAAGCATAGAAAATATCTTACAATAAAATTTGAAGAAATCTTGGTTGAAAGATGAATTGAGAATGCTAGACTTTATCCTTTCTTTCTCACGTCAACTGCCCTTTAAAACAAGTGATATTCTGATTTTTCTTGCAAGGAAATAAATGGCAGCAACATTACTATTTATAGGTAAGAAAAAAATGATTAATTAAGGTGAGTCTTCAACCAATTCTACACGTGGGCAGCATGAAAGAAAATCTTAATTTCGATTAAACACCTATATATGCCTTTAGCCACCACATGCTTAAGTTAAAACACCTCATGCATGCCTTAGCCACTTCATGCTTAAATTTAAACAATTCATGCATTACCTTAGCCACCCCACTCACGGCCAAGAGGAGAAAAAAAATGTTTACCTTGGCAATTAGGTGTAAAATGGACATTTATCCCAAACCCCTAATTAACAAATTATTTGGAAAACTTTTTAATAAATCAATCAATGCAAAATTTGGCAACCATAAATAATTTTGGCCATAATAAATTTTGAAAAGTTAAATTGCTATCCTAAAAATTAAATGAGCACAAAATTCGGAGTATTACATAATAAGACTTCGATTTTGGGCTTTAATGCATCCAATCAAAGTGTGGGTTCTATATGTGTAAAAACCGGACCCAAGTTCCTAATTCCATTATAGGCTGAATTAGGCCAAAATGGCATCAATATATAAATACGGTTGTGGTCCCTGAATCACACAACGGGAGATTTTATTTTGTTAGTTCTCTTTTGCATCCCATCACAGAAAGAAAATGAGACTACATGTTGATTTGGAAGACTAGCCACATGATTCGATTATTGCAATAATCATGTTTGATTCAGGTGCGATTCCACTATAGATCTTGATATTTATTGTTGATCTAACATGAAAGATCCGGTGATTATGAAGGTAACAAATTGGGAAGAGTACATAAACCAGGTTTTAAGTATACATAATTCAAAATTCAAGTTACAAGTTACAAGTTTGATTAATGCAAATTCAAGTTTTAACTAATTAATTAAAAATATTTATTAAATAATGATAATAAAGTCACAGTTACATAATTATAGCTCACAGACTTATTCACCAATCACATATGATCAAATTAATTGGTCACATATTTTTTCGATGCCACAAATCAAAATTTTGATAGGTCACAAATTATTTCAAGGTCACATATCAAAAAATTTGGTCACGGATCAAAAAATTACGGGCCACATTTTATGTCATTGGTCACAAATCCAAAAAATTATAGAACGCAGGTCACGTATTTTCAAATTTGATGGTCACAGATTACTTTTTTAGTCACAAAATGATGAATTTCAAGGTCACAAATTAACACTCACTCACAGAGGACCAAATAATTGGTCACAAACACCAAATATAATTGGTCACAAATACTCACCCGTCACCGCCTCCATCATCATCAACAACAACACAACCACCAACAAACGCTGACCACAACCAAACCACCAACAAAAACGACCACTGTGTCCTACACCGCCTCCACCGTAGCTAGAATCCACCATGACTGCCACCACCAAACACACCAGCATAACCACCGTCTCCATCGCCAACATGACCACTGCCAGAAAACCATCACAATGACTAGGGCACAATCACAGCCAGAAACAACCATCGAACACACCCAACAATACAATTTCCTCCCAACCTCAACACCACCACCCAAATCACCATTGCCAACACGAGCACCGTTACTACCATCACCGTCGCCGACGCCATTGGCAAAACAACCATAATCACTACCATTTTAAACCACCAACAAACCAAGATTTTCAACTAAAAAACCACCACCATCAACACCAACAAAAATTACAGTCCTTTTGGATTATCGAAATCGGATGTCTAGGGAGTGGATGCCACCGCACAGCGTAGAAGTTTAGGTATCGTTGGAAGCGGTGGCATGGGAGAAGTACTGCTGGAGTAGAGGTAATCACCACCGGCTACAGCAGCATCGATCTACGCCAATCTCAGAGTGCCACCAGTGGCGAGGAGCCGTGAGCGGCCTCCGCAGGGTCGTGTGCTGCTGAACTGAGAGCACCGCACATTGGACTTGCTGGTAGGCTAAATCTTTAGGCGAAGCTCCATTTGAAGAAGAAATGAAAGATGGATGAAGTACCGAGAGAGGATAAGGAGGTAGAGACGAAGATGGATTCGGAGTAGAATAAAGTTGGCTTCGGGGAGGTGCTCCGACGACGGTGCTTGGCAACGGTGACGATGTGTGGGGAGAGGATATAAAGAAAGATGAGAGAAAAATTATTTAGGTTTTAATTGGGTGGAAGGGAATATGGTTTTAATTGGGGGTGGAAACCTGACATTTGCATAAATAAACATGCATCAGATTTTTGAATTGTGCATTTAAAACACCTAGATGCATGTAATTTCCTCTAACAAATTTCTTACAAGTGGTATCAGAGCCTTTTCATGTTGAATCATTGTGAATCAAAGTTTTGTGATTTGGTTCTTACAATATTTTGAAAGTTTTCAGATTTGACAATTTCGGATCTAGTTTTGGTGAATTTGAAAACTCTTCAGCATGTTATTCCTGGTTGTATTCCTAGATTTGGATTAAAATCTTTTATAATTTATGGTTTAAATTTCTCAATTTTGAGATATGAATTTTAACCCTAAAATTTTACATTTTTGGATTGTTGGTGTCAAGTTTTTGATTCAAGAAATATGTTTATATGGATCGAGATCAAGCAACCTGTTTTTGTGTGAGAAGTTTGTCATGGAACCATGGAAATTCCTTTTTCTTATGATTACAAGAAGAAATATGCTATTTGTACTTGCTAGTTTACCATTTGGATGAATTGATCCCACCCCTCCTCTCACATGAGGTCAAGTCCCACGTGGGAGCCATGATGTATGGGCCCGACCCCATGTGAGAAAAAGAGATGGGATCGTGTCAACCAAAGGATAAAGAAGCAAGTACAAGTAGTAAGACCCTCTAATAGGAGGTCGTCGGGTGTACATATACCATATGGCTCCCATTATGTACAAGAAGAATTATCCTATTTGGAAATATTTTTATGTGGGACCCGTGGGATGTGTCAAGTACTCATGTTAGATTATTAAAGACAAATTGCGTTTGAATCAAATGGTGGCTTTCTCTGCATTTGTTTACTATTTGGGAAGAAAACAATTAATCATAGCTGCCGTGTGAGAGAAATTAAAACAATTGAATATGATTCATGATTGCGACCACCGACTTTTGATGAATTCGTTCTTATTTTGGATTTCAATTGTGAATGAATTGTTTAATGTGGCTGCCAAACGAATCTGTTTAGCGAAGTATAATTTCGACCGCCGCATGTTGATATGAAATTGGATTCAGAAACAATTGAATTCAATTTTATTATGGATCATGGTTTCATTTTTTATACCTTGTAATTGGATCAAGCCATTTGGACTTGATTTTCACAACACCGCTCGATTTGTTTGCAGATCCGCCAGCACCGTTGAAGAGAAGGTTAGGGATGGATTTTGGGGGTGGGAGCTTGAGTCGCAATTTTGGTGATTTCAGGCCCTTGCTTGCAATTAATATTAGGGTTAGGGTTTTGCAAATTTTAAAATATAATTTTAAGTTTCAGCCCCTAAGGTTTAAAATCTATCCAAGTTGGACCTTTAAGGTTATGGGTTTAGTAATTCAGTCCCTAAAGTTTGAAAATTATTTAATTCGATCCATTAAAGTTCTGAATTTTATAATTAAAGCCCTTAAAGTTCATAATTAATTTAAATTGGCCCCTCAAGGTTTGAAATTTACAAAATTTAACCACTATGTTTTGAATTATTAACCCTTAGGTCCCTGAAGTTTCAAAAGGCATCTAATATACAAAATTGGTGATTTTCTTTCTCAAATTTTGGTACTAAAGACCCTTTTAAGAGATATAGTAATTGAAAATCAATTAATTGAAGCAACATGTCGCCAAAGGCAACATCTCTTATGAAAATTAATTAACTTAGAATGTTAAAATGTGTTTGTGTGTGTTATTCATGCGAATATTGATCGGCCCAAAGGAAGATCAATATTTGGCCGAATTTCACATACATTTTTGGTGATAAACATATGGTGATTATTTTGTTTAACGTGTAATCAATAAATTGGTCCAAAGAAAGATTTATTGATTGACAAGTATTTATCGTTTTTGCTTGATTACCACACTAAGAGTATAACTTACAAGTCAATATTTTCGTCCAAAGACTAGATATTGATGTTGTAGCGACCGAAAAAAAAATGTTTTGTTTGGTTTTAAAATAAAATTTTTCTTGTAGAAGTCAAAAATAAGTTGGGTTATATTATTATGTCGCTACGACACTTTCTAATAGTTCAAATTAAACTTTGGTCACGAAAGTAAAGTTTCGTGTACTTGATTTTCTTAAATTTTACATCATGTTAAAATCGCTTTTAAACGACAAATTTTTATTTGTTACATTATTTTTTGACGACACTTTATATTATATTGCTACCTCTATTAAGTTCTTAAATTTTAAAATTAGATACACTTGTTATACTATACCAAATAATCCCAAATTCAATCCTACTATCTCGATTTCTTTTATTTTCAGTTTTCTCCACTACGTCATCCACATTTCTACACATAATATTCAACTTACCATTTTAAATTCCATTTTTGTCAACTGCCCATTTTTTCGGATGAAAATTAATTGTAACCACCATAATCATCAATTGCTACTGAGATTTGGAAGCTGCTGTACGTTCTTCTCAACATCCATTTGAAAGTTAACATTTTAAAATTTTTACCTCCCCGCTCACTTGTATAACCTCCAATTTTTAAATACAACATCTACCCCCATTTCCTCAAGTGTAACCTCCATTTTTTTTAATACTACTACCACTGCCACTTCACTTAGAATTTAAATTAAAACTGCCATTAGTGTTTAATTATCCACAAACCAATACCTTTTCTGTGAACTTCCATTTGAAAATCAATTTACAAGTTCCATGCCAACCGTCACTTTCATTTAAAATTTAAAAACAATAACCGCTTCCATTTCTTGATAAAAGAAATTGCTACCATTCTTGAAAAGAAACTACACGGCCACTCCCTAGGAAGAAAGAAAGAAACCCGTCCCTTTATGTTTTACAAGCCATATTATGGTATTGTGAAAACCGAATTTCACCTCCTTTAGCCATGTTTTATCGCCCAAACTATTATACTCCTACATAAAGTTATTTTGCCTTTTATTTTTTCTTTCATTAACATGAAG
Source organism: Olea europaea var. sylvestris (assembly GCF_002742605.1). Lineage (NCBI taxonomy): Eukaryota > Viridiplantae > Streptophyta > Magnoliopsida > Lamiales > Oleaceae > Olea > Olea europaea. The sequence continues at coordinate 3,851,450 of NC_036243.1, read as the reverse complement.
TACTTTGAATCTGAAATTTTTAAAGAAAAGGACAAGAAGTACGCTGGATTTTATTCTTTGGACACGAAAGGATATTTCAGACTCCAAGCATTAAGGTAGGGGTGTTTCGACACTTTTGTAAATGATGTAAGATTTATATGTTTTCGTTTGTGTTAAACTTGATATTGTGTTACTCATGATAGAATCACCGTTTGGTGGTTTACACAAGAAATGGACTGCTCAAAAAAATGGAATCACCATTTGGTGGTTTATATAAAGAGATGATTATGACAAATGAAATGGGGTTATCAAAACCTACAAGTAAACGACTTGATTGATCACCAATTCCCTTGAAATTGACGGTGACACAATCAATTAAAGTTTGCATTTCTGAAAATATATGTTTTTACCATTTACTTAAGTGTAACCTACTGAGTATTATTTATAGCACTCACCCCTTCTAAAAATTTTACAGGTTAAGATCGAGGCATGGCAGTGGTTGGCATAGTGGCAAGTGTTCGATGATCTGAAATGCTTTCACTTTCTCGTAAAAATTTCCATTTTGTAGATATTTTATGGAAACTTAGATGACACTTTTAGAAGTGCTTTTTTTAATGTTTACTTCATCCCCCTTTTTTGAGAATGCATGTTAACCAGAATTTAAAAGTGTTGGATTGATTTGTATGAAGTTTTATTTTATGCTGGGATAAAATTTCAGATTCTGCCTTTGCATTTGAAAATAGTATAACTTGGGATATAGTGCATGTTTTAAAGTGAAATTAGTTGGGTTTGAAAGGTCTATAAGTCCTCTAATGGTGGACTTTGGAATTTTTCAAAAATATTGTAAAGTTATGCCCGTTTTAGTAAACTGCATCGTGTCGAATCCGAGTTTTCTATCCAGCATAATCGAGCAATATTTTCGTGCTTCAAACGTTATCTTCGAGACCCCCAAATTTTTATGTGTGATACATATATGAATTCTTAGACCTCTGTTAAAATTTCATAATTTTTAGTCATCGTTTATTAGACCAAACATATTTTTCTTTCTACTATTGTGCAACCCGTATTTACTATATTTTTCCCAACTATTTTCCCAAAAATCAAATTTTACCATAATTGTCTAAGTGTACATGGACAAAATTCTCTCATTATTTTCCATATGTTTCAAAAATCCAAAAACTTTTAATTTACAAATTATTTTGGATACATCAAAGGGGTCGAAACAAAAAAAAAATGATTTACTTTTAACGCTTCGGGTTTCGAAAATTCGGGGCGTTACAACTTGGTATTAGATCATGGTTTTGTTTCCTGCAGACTTGCATTAAACACTCTATCGTTAGTGTATTGTGTCACATATAAAGTCAATCAAATTTTTTTTAATGAGGATCCTGAACACTGTGCTCGCCATAGTCGCGACTCGCCGATTTTGAAGTAAAGAAAGTTTTATGAGTATGCTTGTATCTATGTGATGATTATGAGAAAGTTTATTTTAGATACAACATTTGAAATGTATGTATGAATATCAATATATGCTTGAGTTGAATACCTTTTGTGGATAATCATTATTGCATCAAGTATTTTGAGAAATGTGACCACATTAAATGTTTAATTAAGTCCTCGAAAATTAACCTAAACTTATTAGATACCACACTGATTGGACTTTGAATAATTGGTATGATTTAGATGGTACGAACTAAGAAAACTTATAGGAAGACGCATTCATTGGTGTCTCGTTGATATGAGATCGTGAGACAATATGAAGAGTATCGAATCCAGTGCACAATATAGACCAGCACATTGGGGAGATGTTAGAAAGGTAGAGAGAGGTGAGACAACTAGGCCATATGGTCACTGGTCGTCGACCCACCCACTTTCTTATTGATACTTTGCCACAAGAGTGGTTAGAGACTGTTAAATTGATTTATGATTATTTATGGGGAATTGTTGTGCCTACCTTATCTCCAGAGATTGACCATGAGGCCTTTTGCATGAAGTTGATTAAGTAGTGGGAGATGCCTGACTTGCGATCCTCGAGTACGATAGTGTACCTATTAAGATATAAATTCATGAAGATGCACATCCACCTATTTCAGACGATGGGGCGTATCCTCTAAGAAATCTAGGATTCATGAATTCTTGACTAGCGACAATGATGGTAGTGATGAATAGAAGAGTGGAGTTTTAGTTGATTTTATTAGGTTTAATTATTGTTGATGTCTAGTAGGGTTCCTTTTACTTTCATATTGATTATCGTCAGATGCCATTTTATTACTTTGTATTCCTCTTGAAGGATTATTTGAGGTAATAATAAGAGAAGTTGAGCTGTAAATCTTTTTCCTATGTTGCACAAGTATCATTGACTTCTCTAAATGAGATTGCAACTATTATGGTAAATAGGAATATGGGCAAGTTAGGACAATTAGGGAGTTAAGGGGGCATGATAAATCTTGATGGACTGATTTTAGAGGCCGACTTGTATGTTATTAGAGATGAATTTGTATGTTATGGAGATGAAATATTTCGATATTATTTTAGTTATGGATTGATTAGGTAATTATCGAGCCATTATAGTATGTTTTGAGAAAGAGGTAATTTTTGAAGACCAGGAGAACAGGAGTTCAAATTTTATTGATCGAAGGTTAAGGCACTTCCTCGCGTCACCTCAGCTTTAAAGGTAGAGAGCATGTTGAGGAAGCCTGATTTTCAAGGATATCTTATTAGTCATACAAGCACCTCCACTCGAGAGAAAGTATTAGATGATGCGCCAATAATACGAGAATATGTCGATGTGTTTTCAGATGATCTATTGGGTATTCCACATGATAGACAAGTGGATTTCACGATAGATTTGATACCTGGAGCTACTCCTGTGTCCAAAGCTCCATATCAAATGGTACCAAAGGAATTACCAGAGCTGAAGATGCAGCTTGAAGAACTTCTAGACAAAGGGTTCAATAGACCGATTATATCTCTATGGGGAGTTTCGGTACTCTTTATAAAGAAGAAAGATAGTACTATGAGGATGTGTTCGACTATCGCGAACTAAATAAATTGACGATCAAGAATAAGTATCCTCTTCTTAGGATTGAGGACCTATTTGATCTATTGAAGGGTGCATCTGTGTTCTCGAAAATTGATTTAAGGTCGGGATGCCATCAACTGAAGATTAAGTCAGTTGATATATGAAAGATGGCATTTAGGACTCGGGATGAGCATTATGAGTTTATGATGATGCCCTTTGGCTTGACGAACGCCCTTGTGGTGTTTATGAATTTGATGAATAGAGTATTCCATCAGTATTTGGATATGTTTGTCATTGTATTTATTGACGACATACTGATATACTTAAAAGATTCTTAGTAACATGAAGAACATTTGAGGATAGTGTTGGAAACCCTGAGTGAGGATAAGTTATATGCCAAATTCAAGAAATGTAAATTTTGGCCCGATTAAGTGGGATTTCTAAGACATACTATTTCAGCACAAGGAATTGCTATGGATCAATCTAAAGTTGAGGCCATAACCAACTAGCCGAAACCTACAAATGTTGGAGAAGTGTGGAGCTTTCTAGGGTTAGCCAGCTATTGTTGCCGATTTATAGAAGGATTTTCTAAGATTGTAGGTCCTATGACACAATTGACTTGAAAGATTACTAAGTTCGTATGGACGGAGGAATGAGTTTTCAAGAGTTAAGGGACATGCTCGAATCTGCATGGGTTTTGACTACTCGTGATGGTTCGAAAAGTCTTGTAATTTACAGTGATGCATCCGAACTTGGTTTGGGATGTGTTTTGATGTAACACGAGAAAGTGGTAGCTTATGCTTCGAGGCAATTAAAGCAATATGAGCAGAATTATCCCACACATGATCTCAAACTAGCAGCAGTAGTGCAAGCTTTGAAGATTTGGCGCCATTACCTATATGGAAGCAAATGTGAGATCTACATCGATCATAAGAGTCTTAAATACTTCTTTACCTAGAAGGAGTTGAATATGAGACAGTGATGGTGGTTAGAATTAGTGAAGGACTACGACTGCATTATCTTGTACCATCCGAGTAAGGCTAATGTAGTCGCTGATAATGCTGAGTAGAAAGAACACGGGACAGTTGTCAGCACTGTGTACAAGACATGATCATTTAATAAGAGATTTTGAGAACGTGAGAATTGAAGTATTAACGTCACCAGTAAGGACATCAGCGATGTTAGCAAATTTTACTGTGAAACTGACACTCAGGGATAGAATAGTAGCTGCTCAGAAAGATGATCCCTTTTTGGAAAAGATCAAGGTTGATGTGGGAATTAAGAAGAGGAAAGGATTTGAAATAGCCAAAGACAAAGCCTTGATATTTAAAGGTCAAATGTGCGTGCTGAAGGATGAAGTGTTGAAGAATGAAATTATGACTGAGGCTCACTCAACTCCTTATGCTGCACACCCAGGTGGAACTAAAATGTATCGAGATTTGTGTGATACATTTTGGTGGAAAAATATGAAGGGAAAGATAGCCTTGTTTGTGTGCAAATGTAAGGTCAGGTGATGCTAAACATCAGAGGCCATCGAGGCCGTTGAACCCCATAGACATACTTGAATGGAAGTGGGTAAAGATTGCAATGGATTTTATCATTGGTTTTCCTAGATCAGAGAGAGGTCATGATGCGATTTGGGTGACTGTGGATAGACTTATGAATTCTGCTCATTTCTTTCCAGTTTGGACAACCTATAGCTTAGAATAGCTCGCACAAATTTATGTCAGAGAGATTATGCAGCCTCATGGTGTTCCAACTTATATTGTATCAGATCGAGACTCGAGGTATACTTCAAAGTTTTGGATGAGTCTTCAGAAAGTTATGGGTACCATGTTAACATCTAGTACTACCTACCATCCTCAGGCTAATGGACAATTGAACGAACTATCCAAGTTCTTGAAGATATGTTGAGAGCTTGTGTCCTAGATTTGGGTGGTAAATGGGAAGATCATTTGTCGTTGGTTGAAGTTGCATACAATAATAGCTTTCAGCCCACTATTGACATGGCACCATATGAAACTTTATATGGTAGACGTTGTCGTTCTCCATTATATTGGGATGAAGTTGGTGAAAGAAGAATTTTTGGGTCCAGAATTGGTCGAGAAGACTGTGGAGGCTATATATAAAATTAGATCAAGAATTAAAACTGCCCAAGATCGTCAAAAGAGCTATGCGGAATTAAACTTTGGTCACGAAAGTAAAGTTTCGCGTAATTGATTTTTTTAAATTTTACAAGGTGTTAAAATCGCTTTTAAACGACAAATTTTTATTTGTTACATTGTTTTTTGACGACACTTTATATTATTTTGCTACTTCTATAAAGTTCTTAAATTTTAAAATTAGATACACTTTTTATACTATACCAAATAACCCCAAATTCAATCCTACTATCTCGATTTCTTTTATTTTCAGTTTTCTCCACTACGTCATCCACATTTCTACACATAATATTCAACTTACCATTTTAAATTCCATTTTTGTCAACTGCCCATTTTGTCGGATGAAAGTTAATTGTGACCACCATAATCATCAATTGCTATTGAGATTTGGAAGTTGCTGTACGTTCTTCTCAATATCCATTTGAAAGTTAACATTTTAAAATTTTTACCTCTCCACTCACTTGTATAACCTCCAATTTTTAAATACAACAACCACCCCCATTTCCTCAAGTGTAACCTCCAATTTTTTAATACTACTATCATCGCCACTTCACTTAGAATTTAAATTAAAACTGCCATTAGTGTTTAATTATCCACAAACCAATACCTTTTCTGTGAACTTCCATTTGAAAATCAATTTACAAGTTCCATGCCAACAGTCACTTTGATTTAAAATTTAAAAACAATAACTGCTGCCATTTCTTGATAAAAGAAATTGCTACCATTTCTTGAAAAGAAACTACACGGCCACTCCCTAGGAAGAAAGAAAGAAACCCGTCCCTTTATGTTTTACAAGCCATATTATGGTATTGTGAAAACCGAATTTCACCTCCTTTAGCCATGTTTTATCGCCCAAACTATTATACTCCTACATAAAGTTATTTCGCCTTTTTTTTTTTCTTTCATTAACATGAAGTACTTTGAATCTGAAATTTCTAAAGAAAAGGCCAAGAAGGACGCTGTATTTTATTCTTTGGACACGAAAGGATATTTCAGACTCCAAGCATTAAGGTAGGGGTGTTTCGACACTATTGTAAGTGATGTAAGATTTATATGTTTTCGTTTGCCTTAAACTTGATAATGTCTTATGTTGGGAATCTACCTAACATGCGCAGAAAAATTAAAACAAATTTCGATTCCTATCAGGAATCTCTTTGTGTTTAGATAGAAATTGTGAAAAAAATCGTACATTTTTCTAGATCTGCAAACTCATTTGCTTTTCTTGCGTTCCAACGATCTTGATCTGCCAACCACAGTTTTCCAATTATCCAGCCTCCAATGATAATCCATGCAGAGAACAAGATTGCATGATTATGATTTTCTTCTTGTACTAGCAAGAGTAATGAATTCCCTACAATTGTAAACTCTAATAAGTTATTTATATAAGCCCAAACGGGTTTGGTCTGACTTGGTCCAATATTTAATTAATCAATTTAACTAAATCCGATCCGTGAATTAATTAATTCGGCATATGTGTGAAATGTTGTGTATTAAATTAAAGGCTATCGAATTTGGTTGATGCCATTTAAAGTTATTTAATAAGGCTTCGATTTTGGACTGTAATGCGTCCAATTAAAGTGTGGGTTCTATATGTGTATAGACTAGGCCCAAGTTCCTAATTTTATGATGGGCCGAATTAGGTCAAAAGAGATTAGTATATAAGTACAATTATGGTCCCCGAATCACACATAGAGAGATTTTATTTTGTTCGTTCTCTTCTACATCCCATCACAGAGAGAAAAGGAGACTACGTGTTGATTTGGAAGACTAAGCCACATGATTTGATTATTACAATAACCATGTTTGATTCAGCTATAGATCTTGAATTTCTTGATCATCCAAATGAAAGATCTGATGATTATGAAAGTAATGAATTTCTTACAATTAAAAGACGAAATCAAAAGTATAATTCCTGTTTTATGGAACCACCAAGTGGTTCCTTGTGTAAAATAAGTTTGGTTTGGTTTGATTTGATAATGAGGAAAATCGAACGAATGGGTTCTGCCTACCCCTAAGTTACAAATTTTGTTAGGGAAGTCCTATTTGATGCAAAGTTATCATAATTAAGAGCATCTCAACCCTAATTTAATTGAATTGCTGGATGACTTAATTAGTTTGTGAAGCAACAATAAGAATCGTGTATGAAATTGATGATGACCAATAGGGTAGTAGAAATGAAAACAAGCTATTTACCAAAATAAATAAATAATCTATGCTGACTTATTGGAAATGATATAGTACAGTAGAATCTTGCAATTATGTTTATGAAGATATGTTTTTTACGTAAATTAGTTTTATGTTTGTAAGAGTAGACGTATAGTTCAAGTGCTAGGAAAAATTCCAAGCCTGATAAAATTGGTGAGAGTAAGATCATGTTCCAATTGTGAACCAAAATTCTGTGTTGACTGCAATTGGAGAAAAGATTATTGTGGCCTAGATGTTTGCCAGAATTAGTTCCGAAAAAATTATTGTCAACACATGCTTGCTGGAACATAATGTTGGGAATTTACTTAAACATGCACGGCGAAAATTAATACAGATTTCAATTCTTACCAAGGATCTCTTTGTGTTTAAATAGAAATTGTGATAGAGATTATACGTTTGAAGAATTCTACAAACTTTTGCTTTTCCTTTTGTTCCAACAATCTTGATTTGCCTCCCACATCTGTCCAATTGTATAACTTCTAATGGAAATCCACATAGAGAAACAAATTGTGAGAACTAGGGTTTTCTTCTGCTAGCTAGAATAATAAAACCTCTACAGATCCAAAACACTAGCCACTTATTTATACAAACCCAAACAGACTTGGCCCGTCTCCTAAATTGGTTCAAGATTTAATTAACCTACTTAATTAAATCAAGTCCATGAACTAATTAATCCAATTAATTCGGGTCAATAAATAAGTAACCCAATTAATAAATTTATCCAACGCTTGTTAAATTAATTAATTGGTAAAATACAATCTTTTAGTTCTCCTTTTGTGTATAACCCATCAGGTTCCCAATCACGATACCTAACGACGTGAATTATTATTTTGATCAAATCAAAATCGATAAATTAAAACACCATTTTTAATTTATCACAAATTCACACACACTTTCCCAAATTGACATCTAGCAATGTATTAGGACAATACATGTGACGAAAACTGTCATGTGGTTGACATAACCAAACTTATTCGTTTATCATGAAACTATAATACATTCATCAGTATGATCCAATTAATTACAAGATATGAAAATGTGTTAATCTCGATTATCAATCATATCTTTCACTCAACTATTAAGTAAATACAAATCGAAAACTCATTTTCGATTTATGGGTAAACCTTGGCCAAGGATTTTGTTATCGACCCAACTGGATGAAATGCAAATCATAATCTCTTACTATTTAAGAGTGACGAATCCTCGATTGATCATTCACAAGCTTCATATGATTCTTGACATACCTGAACGATACCGTATTAGTGACCTTTGGCAGAGCAACATCTAACACTGCCAAAGTATGACTGTCCTCATATAAGGTATTATGATGATCTCAAGTCGAAGGACCAATTCCACTATCGAACGTTAGAGATCAAATATTGATACTCAGATAGTTATCAATGTGGAATCTCCCAGCAGGTCTTCAATGTTTTATTCTATAACAAAATAACCACGTTTTTATTTAAGTTTCACCACACTTTAGCTTGTGAGATCAACTACTTACTTCACAAGTAAGAAACCCCACATGTGATGGTGTATCTATAATAACAATGTCCGTATCTCATTATTATTTATGACCACAGATGATTTAAGATTCAATCATATGTAATTTATATATCACAATCACAATTCCTTGTGATTAACAAATTATTGAGACTTGAATATACGGACTATATTATTTAATTTAATATTCAATATTAAATAAATAATAGACCTGCCATAAAATTGTGTCAATTTTATATTAAAAGTGTCTCTATCCAAGGTTAATTGGATCTAGGCTATAACACTTACAAACTTCGACTTGCACTAGATCTAATCACTTATATATCTAATCTTATTCTCCCTGAAATCTGAGTTGGCGGCGTGATAACTTCCAATCTCAATTTATCAAACTCCTTTATCAAGTGTTCCTGTACTGTGGGTAAAACTGCTAACTGTGTTCCTGTCTTTCTGCTTAGGGCATCTGCAACTACATTAGCCTTACCCAGATGGTAATGAATTGTGCATTCATAATCCTTCACTAACTCCAACCATCTCCTCTGTCTCATATTTAGTTCCTTCTGTGTGAAAAAGTATTTGAGACTCTTGTGGTCCGTATAAATTTCACACTTCCCACCGTAAAGATAATGACGCCATATCTTTAAGGCGTGAACAACTGCTGCAAGCTCCAAGTCATGCGTTGGATAGTTTTGCTCATACTGCTTCAACTGTCTCGAGGCATAAGCAACCACTTTTCCATGCTGCATCAGTACACAGCCTAAACCCTGCTTAGAGGCATCGCTGTAAATCACAAATCCCTCTGAACCTTCAGCTATCGTCAATACAGAAGCTGAGACTAGCCTCTGCTTGAGTTCTTGAAAACATTTTTCACATTTTTCTGTCCACTGAAACTTTACACCCTTTCTTGTCAACTGAGTCATTGGCCCTGCTATTTTTGAGAAGCCTTCAATGAATCTTCTATAATAACCAGCCAATCCCAAGAAACTGCGGACTTCACCCACACCACTCGGCCTTGGCCAATTTGTTACTGCTTCCACTTTAGCGGGGTCTACTTCGATTCCTTGGGCGGTAACCACGTGACCAAGAAAACCTACACGGTCAAGCCAAAATTCACACTTCTTGAATTTGGCATATAATTTCTCATTCCTCAAAGTTTCAAGTACAATTCGAAGTTGTTCCTCATGTTGCTTCTTGTCTTTTGAGTACACAAGTATGTCATCAATAAACACTATGACGAACTGATCTAAATGCTGATGGAATACTCTATTCATGAGATCCATAAATACAGCTGGAGCATTGGTCAAACCAAAAGGCATGACAGTAAATTCATAATGCCCATAACGAGTCCTGAAAGCAGTTTTCGGTATATCGCTTGCCCTGATTTTTAGCTGGTGATACCCTGACCTCAAATCGATCTTTGAAAATACTACAGCACCCCTTAACTGGTCAAACAAATCTTCTATTCTTGGCAGTGGGTGCCTATTTTTGATGGTCAGATGGTTCAATTCCCGATAGTCAATACACATCCTCATACTCCCATCCTTCTTCTTGACAAAAAGTACAGGTGCTCCCCAAGGAGATGCACTTGGTCGTATGAAACCTTTCTCCAGTAACTCCTCTAATTGCAACTTCAATTCTTGTAGTTCTTTCGGTGCCATTCGGTACGGGGCCTTAGAAACTGTTGCCGCTCCAGGAACTAAATCAATTGTAAATTCCACTTGTCTATCTGGTGGAATGCCTGGCAAATCTTCTGGGAATACATCTGCAAAGTCTCGGACGATGTTAATATCGTTAACAGTCATTTCTGTATGTTGAGAACTATTGATGTTAACTAAGAATCCCTGGCATGGCTCCTTCCTTAACATCTTTTCTGCTTGTATAGCTGATGTTAGGCGCGGTAAAGACTTGAACTTTGCTCCTAAGAAACGAAACTCTTCCTCTCCCGGTTTGTGAAACAATACTTCTTTCTCATGACATCGAATGGTCGCATGATTAAGTCCCAACCAATCCATGCCCAAAATAACATCGAAATCTTTCATCTCCAAAAGGTATAAGTCTGCTTGTAATATTTTCCCATCAATCTCTAACTTCATAGCCTTAGTCATCAGATTTGTACAAAGAGTTCTTCCTGAAGGGATGCTAACCTCTAATTCATAATTCGTTTTCACACATGCAAGGTTTGACCTAGCGACGAAGGATGTAGAGATAAAAGAATTGGTAGCCCCAGAATCAAAAAGTATGTAAGCGGGTACATCAGATAATAACAGAATACCTGTTTGCATAATTTATAGTGTTAGACTAACAACCAAGGGACGGATTTGGAAAAATGTGTAGTCCTAGGTAAAAAAAAAGGAACATAAACAAGTGTTTTAAAATTATAAATAATTTAGTACCTGCTATCACATTCGGATCCTGCTCCGCCTCATGCCGATTCAGTAAAAAGAACATAAGCAAGTGTGTTAAAATATTAAATAATTTAGTACCTGCTATCACATTCGGATCCTGCTCCGCCTCATGCTGATTTAGTGCGAAAACTCGGGCCTTTCCTTTCTTGTTCTTGTCCTGATCATCATCCTTCCTTTTTGGTGGCTCTGTACAGTTGAGAGCAATGTGCCCTGGCTTACCACATCGAAAACACATGTTCTTCCCGAGTAAGCATTCACCCCTGTGGAGTTTATTACACTTAGGACACGGTGTAATATTCCCACTCGCTCCACCAATACGAACTCCTGTGTTTGGCCTTTTACTCTGCCAATTACGTCTGTCCTTGTTTGGATCATTCCACTTTCTTTTTCCCGATGACTCTTTGCTCTGCTGGGCATACTGTTCAAATGAGGTCCTCTGATATGAAATAGCATGAGTCCTCTCCAACATTTCACGATATGAGGTGAAACGATGGGACATAATGATCATGCCGATCTCAGGGCGCAGTCCATTCTCGAACCTCCTAATCTTCTTAACTTCTGCATCCACCAAGTGTGTGGCATACCTTGAGAGCTGCTCAAACTGTCTTTCATAATCAGTAAGTGACATACTCCCTTGTCTGAGCTGCAAAAATTCTGATTCCTTGAAGTCTCTCAAAGCCTGTGGGAAATATTTTGCCATCACTTCATCTTTAAACTGCTCCCAATTCAGATTACGTTGCTGCTCTTCCGTCCTTGTACGTGAAATAGATTCCCACCAGTGACCAGCTGCTCCAATCAACATAAATTCTGCACATAATACTTTCTGTGCATCCATACAAGCAATGTGTCGAAATATGTGCTCCAGGCCTCTTATCCACTCTTCGACAACTAGTGGTTCAGAATTACCGTCGAAAGTGGAAGGCTTGTACCTACGAAACTGCTCAACCACTGAGACAGCTCCGGCGGCAAAATGCGGTGCATTCTGCTGTGGCGGTGCATTTTGTGGTGGAGGTGCTTGACTTTGCCTGCTCAACTCTTGTACCGCTCGTAGTAAATTGCGCATCAAATTCGCATGAGTAGGTGGTGCCATTTCCTAAAATTTAATATGAAGTCACCAATCACACTTAGTACTAAGTCTAATAAGTTATAATTATCTATGACAATATATATCATAATTTAGTGGGAAAAATAAACGTGCATGTCTTAACATTTAAAGATAGGAAATTTAAAGCATTTAAATCTCGCAAAAAGCTTTAAGTACATTTATCTTCTTACCCTTTTTACATACCTTAGAGTCGTTCAAGGGTGGTCGATTGGTGGTCGTTGAGTGCCAAAGATCATTCACATATTTCATAACTTTTAATTTAATATTATCGTTAAATTCTTAAATAAATAAAAAAAATATTAACCTTAAACAAATATTATCTAGGAAAACAAGTAAGCAAATAAGCCTTTTATAACATGTAACAAAAAAGAAAATTCAAAATTTATATGACATCACACATTTTTTTTTTTTAAGGAAAAAATAATACATATTTGCATGCATTCACAAAATTATAAGGGCAATCTTGAAATTTTGAAAACTTAAAGATACCATATGATGAAAAAGGTGGTGGCATTATAATACACGTTTCTTACCTATTTTTTTTTTTTTTTTTGCCATTTAATGCACTGTTCACATGAACAGTGCGTGAACAGTGACCCGTCACTTTTCACGTCCCAAATATTTTTTTTTTAAAAACAAATTACGAGAATCCATGTGGATCTACAGGAAATTAAACCTATGCTCTGATACCAAACTGTAACGACCCAAATTTTTATTTTCTTTTATTATTATTTTTATTTTTTTAAAATTATTTTAGTCGCTACCAACTTTATTATAAAAGGATCAAATTTATTGGAAACCACATGATTAATAAATTTTAAATTATCATCTTAAAATGAGATGACATTTGACCGTATTTAACATCTTTTATACTAGCATGATTAGTGAATACGGGTTATGAATATTTTTATTATAAAATCCAATTCAAAGTACAAATGAATAATACAACTCCACTGCATAAAGTTAACTGTGGTAGGAAGACAATTGAAAATTTGGTGTGAAGTACAGAATCATTGTTTTGGCCATGCATGTTATAAATCTTGAAAAGGCTGTAGATGCCTTAGAAAAATGCAAAAGTCTTTGATGTGAACTTGACAGTTAATCAATTTTATTTTAACCATTAAAATCGATAAAAGTAGTAACATATAGTTCGAGCTCTATTTAAAATGAATTTAAAAAAAAAACATCCATGTAGCAAATAAACATAAATGATAACTTAATCTTTAAAATAGGATGTCTATGGCAATGAACTAAAATTACTTGTTAAAATTATAAATTCTCGTCCAGCAAATGAGGCACAACCACGCATCGAACCACCACGCTCCAACAGGACCCGATCTAACCTGTGAGGTGTAGAAAAAGGGTGAGTACATGGGAATACTCAGTGGGATATCACATTAATGGTGCGATCCCGAAAAATAATTTTAACACAGGTGTCAGAATACCATACCGTCGCATAACTTTAAATCCGGTAAGAGCTCACATCATATCATATCATTTCATTTCATTGTACCGGAATGGCCATATCATTCATATCATAGCATTAATATCATAACTTTAACTTTCATAAATATGAAATTCGTCCACATGTAGCCAAAATAATTAAACGGGAAATTAAAAAAATACTGCACCTCATATCCTACTTTGTTAAATTGCTTAAATTTTGGAAGTCAAAACAAGGTTCACGCTCCAACAATTTCTTGGAATAAGAAAACCCAAAATCACGTTGCAACTATCTTTTCTTTTCTTTCTGCCTTATCGTGCAATAATATTACAGTGAAGTGAATGAAAGCTATTGTTTTCATATGATATAATAAAAATATCTATATAAAAAAAAATGAGGAAACGTGTGGGAGTGGGGAAAGAGATATGGATCAAAATAGTTGAAATAGAAACTTGACCCAAATCTTGCCAACTGCCCACAATTTAAAAAAATAATTTATATCTTACACGTGGCAGTGCACCATATATATACAAGGGAATTTGTTTTAACCATTAGGAACGTGGCTTCCCATAATTCTCTCTCTCTCTACTTTATTTCATTTAATAAACAAATCAATTATCACTTACCTACCACCTACTTAGAATCCTAGTACTTCACGTGAGACCTCCCAATGCAAAACACACTTAATAAAATATTATTATTAATAATAAAACAATAAAATATCTCAACAACTTTCATCTCTCTCTCCAAGTAAATTCTTCCAAACAAAAGTAATAAAAATAATATTTTAATGTTATATCTTCCGACTTCGATAACTTGGGCTCGACTAACCCAAATTAATTTTTTCTCGAGTCTAAAATGCGTCTTTAATTATTATCTATCCAATGAGCCCAATATCCGTATTCTTATCATCGTCCCGTCAATATTTATATTTTAATCTAAATATTATTAAAGTTTACTTTATATACACTTTAGTCCCTAAACTTTCAAAACATTAAAAATATAGCATAAATAAAATTAAATTATATTCTATAAAATTTCGGGATATTATAGTTTCAATCTAGAATTCTTTTGTTTTAGTTTGAAAATTAGAAGATGCTGTCAAATAGATAAATATAGGACGCAAACGTCTATTGCTTTGTTATGTGTGTGTGTGTGCGCGCGCGCGCTGTCTTGCTTTGTATAAGTTTTGCTTCTACTCCATATCGATTTTACGTTCAATTTTGGAGTTAATTTTCTTTTGTTTGTCTCACCTGTTAATTATGGGTTGTCAGGACAGAGCTTTGCCGATTTAGTGGTGCCAAGATATAACCAGGGAAGGGTATCAGATTTATTCGCTCAGTCTCCTATGTGGTTGAAGAAAGCAGAGTTGATGTCCAAGTCACAGAAGGCCTCTAAGAGCAATGTGCCCAAGGGTGCTATACCCAAGGATCCTAAGCTTTGGACGTGGTGCTGGAAGCGTTAATTTCTCAGTATTTTAGATGCTGTCGCATCTAAAACAGAAAAGTGAAGTTATAACGCTTGCCACCAACACCTCCAAGCTTAGGCCCCTTAGCCTAGCCTCCGTAGATGCAAGCTTCAGCCCCAGATCCTTAATCCTCGCACGCTTCTCTCCCAGCGCTTCCCAATATTTCTTCGCTTGTTCAAGAGTTGACGTAAGGTTTATCACGGAGCGGCTATGGCTAGCCCTTTCCTCTTCAAAAGCGCGCTGTGCAACATTTCTGGCATTTTCACTTGCAAACTTTTCCTGCTTGGTTTCTCTTGCAGCTTTTATTGGCATTTTCACTTGCAAACCTTTCCTGCTTGGTTTCTCTTGCAGCTTTTATGTAGGGATGGCAGTGGGGCGGGGGCCCCGCCCCGCACCTCGCCTCGTTTCTTGTCTCGTATAATTTTTTTTTAATAAAGTTAATGTCTAAAATAAACATTCGAAAGTCGAAACAAACACTGTCAAAAAAAAAAGAACAATTGCAATTAAAATTACATTGTCATTGTACTAAAATTCATTTTTTGATTCAAAATTTGTCATTTTTCAGATTTCATGACTTCTTTCATCAACAGAAGTAGAGATCACATAAGATGGATCCTGAAAAACAAAAGAATATTGCAAGTCGGACTGGCGGAGAGCTACTCTGGATGGAGAAATGAGAAGAATGTTACGTTAGGTTAGGGTTGCAAAACTTGTAATTAGGATTTTTTTTTTAAAACTTGACGGGGCGGATTCGGGGCAAGACCGCCCCGCCCCGCCCCGCCTCGTGACCCGAGACGGGGCAACACTCCCCGCCCCGCCCCATCAACCCATCGGGGCAGGGACTCGGCGGGGCAGGGTGGGGAAAACTGCCATCCCTACTTTTATGGAACATATTGTAGCACGAGCATTGTAGATTGCAGCCATCAGGCTAGCATCCTGAGCATCCATGGAAGAAAGATAGTGGTTATGTTTTGCCTGCCAGCTCTTATTGGCAACTTGGGCTATTGGGCAGAGGTAGGAAGGGAGCTGGTTTAACAACATTGTCCTCAGCGGTGCCTTCTCAATGAAGTCTAAGTAAGCCTGGGGTTTCTCCCCTTTCATTGCTTCAGTTTGCTTCTGAAAGAAAGAGATCTCATGTTCGGCCAACACTTCCTCTTGTCCTGATGAGGAATCTCAGGAACAAGAGGGGTAGTGTTCAGCACGGGAGGATTGGGCACAGAATGGACAGAAGCAGCACGAGTTTTTTCCTTCAGGGCCTTGTCCTTGATAAGAAACAGAGAAATAAAGAAAATTTTGAAACCGAAGACAAAAAAATATTAGAGATTCAGGGCCTTGTCCTTTCTCTGCTTCTTCTTGGTCAGCGATTCCAAGTCCGTGGCCCGGAATTGGCCCTTTGCCTCTGTAAAGGAAATCAGAAAAATGATTAATCTACTTGTACATGATGTCTTACACTTTGGTTGACACAGCCCCATCCGACCTCTCACATGGGAGAGGTTGGGTCCCACTCCCAAATGTGTGGGGCTGACCTCCCCATGTGAGAGAAGTGGTGGGACCGTGTCAACCAAAGTGTAAACCTCTATGTACAAATAGCAAGATCTACCCTTTGCCATTAAGACCTGAAGCATGTAGGAAACAAAATGATTCAAATAAATTTAGAATAATTCTACTCCTACAAAGTTGGTGTACAAAAGTGGAGTGTCAAAGTGTGTTGGCAAAATCTGAACCTTTGATTTCAAATGATTTAAAAATCTATTTTTGAAATGATTGGTGTAGATTTGATTTTGTAACCTAATTTTGTCATCTTTCTTTGTCATTGTAGCATAGCTCTTCGAAGAAATATCAAAAAGGATCATTTTAATAGAACTCCATGCACATAAATGTTATGATAACAAGCACAAGATTAATTCATTGAGATGCGGTGCCTCTCCAAGACACGTCACCATGTCAAATACTGTGTCTGTGAATATATGCTCTTACGGCTACAAGGACTAAAAAGAAAGATGTCAAGGGACAATTAATAATGTCTCATTTATTGAATATTTCTTAAACTATTAAGATTCTATTCTATTGTTTTATCCACATGCTTAGTGCCACCGATTTATACAATGTGATTTAACTGCAAGTGTACGGTGTCAAGTTTTGTAATATAATTTTGAAGCTAGGATGTCGAACCCATAGGATTGTAATTTAATTTTCACTAAGTACTATAATTATGTAATTTCTACTTTATTCAGACAAATGAATGGTTGAATGTTTGAATGCTTTATGAGTGAATGAATTAAACTAATCTAACGTGATTGGATCGACAAATTTGGAGAATACAAATTATCAAATGAGAAAGCCTAGGGATTGATTTCACCTAACTCTTGATTACGATTCAAAGATTTTCAATTATTCCGATTAATTTTTCCATATTTAAAGGCAAGAATCCTAATACGTTTTTCATCCTCTCTCTCGAGCACCGGCTAGAAATTAATCTTAGATCCCAATTCCAACATCTCTGTTCGAAATTGAAAATCAAGAATTTATAAAAGTTCTGATCCTTTTGTGGAGTAAACTTCACAGATTTTATACTTTCTCTCGAAACCTATAAAATCTATGTTGTATCAATCTTACAATCACGCCTAAATGCTCCCTCTCGAGTGCCAGAATTGACTAGCATCAAATTATCCAATTGTTTATCAGACAATTGAAAGCATTAAAATCATTATACAATTAAATTTACGTGAGAAAATCAAACAAAATAATTAATAAATTCATCAAACCATAATATCGAGTTCGGCTATCTCAAACCCTAGAAAATTTATTTAGCTCATAATATAAAACGTGAAATTCATACAAATTATGATGGAAAACATAATAAAGAAGGAAAGAAAAATTGAAGTGTTAATCGATTCTTCCCTTAATATTTCCACGCCTCTCGATTTATTTCTTGAAATTTATGGGTGGGCCATCTCCTTCAAAAATAGGTCCCACTCCCAGCCACCCACTTGCTCTTATACCAGATTATGTGTTTGGCCGACTTCCTCAAGGTTTTATCTTTGGCGGCTGAATTTTCTTCTTTTTTCTTCCTCAATTGACCAACTGAATCCCCTTAAATTGTCTCCAGATTGTTCCCCCACTTCCTCAATTTTCTTAATTGATGGCACCAGTAATGTGTTACTGAGTATCATTGACTTGTCATTCAGTGCTTGGTGCCAATATGTGAGATATGAAGTTTATTTCCATTTCCAACAATAAGATTTTCCTTACCACCATACTCACGTGCTTCAGTCAGACTTCCTTTCTTAGTAGCGACGTGATTGTTTGCTCCTAAATCTGCATACCAGGCTAGGTCTGTAACAATACTTGGGGAAGCTACAAAGGTAGCTGGTCTAGAGATTGTTTTGATACTTTTGGTCAAGTTTTGTACCCATGTACCTGATTGAAGCACCTCTCGACTGAGTGATTTCCCACTTCACATATTTGACATGACCCTTTTCTACTAGGTTGCTTGCCTCCTATTCCTCTGCTTCTTCCTCCTCTGTAGTTACTATTTCTTCCACCAAAGTTAGACCTACCTCATCTGTTCATGTTTGGCTTGTGAAAAAAGTTTACTGCGACTTAAGTTTACTGAGGCCATGCTGTTTTTCACAGCATTAAGATGTTCAATCCTGCTTTTATATGTCATAAGTGTAGATTACAACTCATGCCAGGAGATGAACTCTACTGTTGATCTGGACCACAATAGGAGTGTAATCCTCATCCAAGCCAGCTAATACTTGGGTTACAAGATCATTGTGAGGAACACTTTTTTCAGCAATCTCGAGATTATCTGCTAACTGCTTGATTGTGTTGAGATATTCATCAATACTCATTGATCCTTTCCTTGTTCTCTGAAGTTCTCCAATAAGGAATGTTACTCTTGACTTGTTCATAATTCCAAAACTTTCCTGGACTGCATTCCTTAGATCGCAGGAGCTTGAAGACACCATTACTCTCATGGCAATCTCAGGTGTCATTGATGAATAAAGCCAACCCATCAGTAGTCGATTAGTAGACATCCACCTTCCATACTCAACATTTGGTGTCAATTCAACAGTTACATCAGTGGTATCTGTGGTTTGTGTTCCCATGAATTTTGGTGGCCATTTTCTTGTTCCTAGGATGAATCCTTCAAGGTTATAAACCTTAATGATGGGCATAACCATATTCTTCCATAGCAGGAAGTTGGTCCTATCAAGCTTCATTGGTGGTATTTGGGTAAGTGATGTGAACCCGGATAGCAACGAACACTATCGAACCCACACGAGAGTAACACCAATCCCAAGAACGCCAATTTGATTCGAAATTTACGGATTTAGTTCCTAAACGATGAATTAGACAACCAATGATTTATTAAATCGAAGACCTCCTAATTACACAATTTAAGAACCTCGCCCAAGGTTGCGAACGCCACAAGAAATCCCAAACGAATCCCTTGATAAGTTCAAAGTCCCGAAGAACAAAGGTTTGAAGCAAAAGCTTCGAAAGAGAGAATTCTCATTCAATTCATAATCAAAGTTCTAAATTACAATGAGAAATAATCCTATTTCTACTAGAAATATAAAGCTAATTTTAAAAGGAATAAAATCCTAGGAAATAATATAAAAAACGTGCTATAGAGTCCTAGAATAATAAAATTTCCAAAAACAAGAAATTTAACTAAAATAAAACTCTCTTGCGCGTAAAGGAAATTTCTGCCTCGCCAATCAACTGTGCGACCGCATGGTATTTCCATGTACGGTCGCATGGTTCTCCCGAACGCTACCCTTAGTTTCCCTGTAGGTGTCCTTGTGGTCGCAACCCATGTCGCACCTGCGACCGCATAGCTTCTCGGTTTTGGCCCAAACTTTAGCCGCTCGTGACACTTGTTCCAATTGGTTCCAGTCTTCGACCCCCTTCATTTAATGTCACTTGACATGTCAACCCCATCATATTGAACTCCAATGCTCAAATTAATAATTATGTGGCCTGAATCAACTCCAATTCTCGTCCCGACGCCTTGATTCAAAACCAACAAATTCTCGTTCATTTCGGGCCTAATCCATATCACATCAGTAAGGCTTATCCCAAACGTTGACATCTGCTTTCTTCCCAACATTGGAGGTATCAATGTGCTAGAAGCTGGCTGAGCTGATTGTACATTGTCGCTGGATCTAGTGTTAGCCATTGAAGCTCTGATACCAAGTTAGAAAATAGAAAGACTTATGAAAAGTTTTTGATGCAATTTACAGTGAAGAGAATATAGTATATATACACTCACTTGGAGTGTTGAGCAAGAAAAAGAAAAAAACTAACTCAACCTACACTATACACGTAGGAATAAAATACAGTTACAGCAACTAGCTATGCTCCCACAATTGCACACTACCAGCTTACAATACCCATGTGCACTCCACTATATTACTGAGACTATCATGTGCCCACAATGCATTTGTATCTTCAACACTCCACAACTTCTCTGGCATTTTCACATGCAAACGTTTCCTGCTTGGTTTCTCTTTCAGCTTTTATGGAACATATTGTAGCATGAGCATTTTAGATTGCAGCCATCAAGCTAGCATACTGAGCATCCATGGAAGAAAGATAGCAATTATGTTTTTTCCTGCCAGCTCTTATTGGCAGCTTCAGCTTGGGTTAAAGAACAGATGTTGAGAAGAAGTTGGGCAACAGCATCGTCCTCCAGCAATTCCTTCCCAATGAAGTCCAAATAAGCCTGGGGTTTCACCCATTTCATTGCTGCAATTTGCCCTTGAAAGAAAAAGATCTCATGGTCAGCCAAACGCATTGCCTTGTCCTGTTGAGAAACCTCATGAACAAGAGGAGTAGCATTCAGCAACGAAGGATACGGCACAAAATGGACAGAAGCAGCGGGGGTTTTTTTCTTTAAGGCCTCGTCCTTTTTCTGTTTCTTCTTGGTCGGCCATTCCGATGTCGTGGCCTGGCATTAGCCCTTTGCCTCTTTAGAGGACATCAGCAAAAATAATAATTTTAAGATTCAAAATAATATAGAAAGCATTCCAAAAGAAAATATAATGACAATGTCATTTACAAAATCGTAAGGCCACATTACCCTTTGCTGTTAACACCAAAAGCAAGCCGGCAACAAAACAATTCAAATAAATTAGTTGCAACTTAAGACGTTAGAAAATGAATCATATGATAAAAAAAAAAAATATACATTTGAAATCCCATTCCAAATAAATATCTGAACAACTTATTGTAATAAAGGTAATATTATTAGAACTACCATGCACATACATTTTATGATAACTGGCAGAAGATTAATTCATTGAGTTGCCATGCCTCTCCAAGACATATCATCAATATTGTAAATATATGCTCCTATGGCTACAAGGACCGGAAAGCAAGATGTCGAGGGACGATTGATAATATATCATTTTTGAGTTGGTGACTCAAATGTGTTAAGATTCTTGTTGATTTGGAATTTGATCAAGTGGAATCCTAAAAATTGGTTAGGAGTCTTTTGAAGATACGTATTCGACTTGTACTTGGAAGAGAAATGTAATTGCATCTAACAAAAGGAAACAAAATCCTATTGAAATTAGTTCTCCTAATTGTAATATATTTTCTTGCCTTTTAGAACTCTTCTATGGTTGGCCTATAAATTAAAGGTTCATCCGTCAGTTTAGATCGTAGTAACAATTATAAGCATTATTATTGTTCTGTATTATTCTCTCCATATTGTTGAGTAATAAACATCGTTCCTCTATGATTAATTCTTCTTGTTCTTCTTTACAATTTAAACTTTGTTTTTGTGGTGTGATTTTGTTTACTTCATAATATTGTCATCGAATCTCATTCATTATAATCCGTTGGAATCAACAAAGTTGGATTTGAGCTTCCGTGCCCAAACAATCATTTGCTTGATTTCTTAAACTATTAGTTCTATTATTTAAACTAAATGCTTAAAATCGAACTAAGTGTCGATACTTCTATTATTCCCATGACATTATGAGCATAGAAACTATAGATGCATGTATTAAAAGTCGATAATGAGATCAAATCAACGAAACTAGAAATCTAGCTTGCCAAAAAAAAAAAAAAAAAAAAAAGAGAAAAAAGCACACATCATATACTATTTAGTATTCAACATTGAATCCATCATATGAGACAATGGTCAAAAATTACGGCTGAATCCTTTATACAATCAAGATGCTATATCCATTATGCAATTATAAAAGAAAAGTTATGTCCTCAATCCATTAAAGTCAAAAATTGTGGCTGTAGCTAAAAAGTAGTTGAAATTTCGAATCTGTATCCATTAAAAGAAAGATCCAAAATGGCAGATGCCTAAAAGGCAAATGAAATTCTGCTCCTCAAAAATTTAAAACGGATAGGGACTGAATCTGAAAAATAATACTTTAATTGTGCCAAAAAATTTTGAAATCCGATTCTACCTGAATGCATTAACCAACAATTATTAAATCAAATTCTGATCTGAAGATCAACCTCAATTATTCTTAAACTTAATAATTCATGGAATTTCACAAAATCAAAAAAAATAGTAAAATAGGAAAAAATAAGCCCTTAAAATGTTAAGTTTAAGGGAAAGGTCAGGGGTGTTGAAGAGGAAACCTGTGAAAGCGATAAAATATTGAAGAATATATAGACACCAACCCTACTGGAGTGACAAGGATGGAGACAGGGCGCTGACGTGGCCCCCTATTGGAGGGGAGCCGGCGCGTAGTTTGAGTCACTTAATTCTATATATATATAAAAGATATGTGTGACATTGCATGACAGCAAAAACTTTTATTTTTCACAAACTCTTGTGATTCTACTAACTGAACCCACAGTCGCACTATAAAGTGACCAGACCGGCATTGTTCAAATTATTATCAATTACGACTCTCCTCTTGGAGTGATATTTGTTCTTCGACAAATATGGATATTTTCTTTCATGATTGAGACCCTTGTTTCTATTTCAACTCAATTAAATAATTATGTTTCATTACTAAATTTGGATTCAATCTCCTTACTAGACCTTTAGTGCCCCTCCTAAAAAATTGAAAGACATGAGGGGTACTTGTGAACTTGAGCAAACAACCTAGTTATATATAAATCAAAGAACCTATCTAATACATCTTAATATTTTAGTGGGATTCAAGCACGAAACAAAATTAGACCATAGTGCAACACTACACCACATTTGGATAATATCAACTCAAGGCTAGGGTTTGAGTTCCTCTGTATAGTTACAGAGGATGCTAACAGGCATAGCTTGCAAAATTATTAGTAATACTTCAACTTGCCAATGCTCTTCCATTAGGGCACTGCCCTCAACTTCTACAAAATTAACTATCTATAGCTTCCAAAAGTCACACACATTTAATCTTTGATGCAAATATGTGAAGTGCAAAGCACGAGTGGGAGCTGAGACTGGAGATTAAGTGCGAGAATAATATTTTCAAGGAAATCCCTTGGTTGAGATGTTCAATAGATCACCAATAAAGATATTATTGAACATATTATAAGTATATTTTGAGGTACTATTCTGTGGACACCTTCGTTATTGTTGGGTGTAGAAGAAGATAATTGTGAGAAATATGAGATTTTACTAATGAAATTTGGGGGATTACAAATGAGTTGCTACAACACACTTTTTCTCTCTATTTTCTGAGAGATTTTTCTCACTTCTTTCTACATACATAACACTAGATAGATGCCTTCCTATTTACAGAGAACATTGAGTAAACTAGTCTTACTAATTGTCTACAATTACAATTAGCTATTAGATGTTTTTATTCATCATTTGCAGCTGTTATGTTTTTAATTACAGCTGTGTTTGAACATGAGAAGTGTCAAATGGCTGCTGCCTGATGTAATTTCCAGATTCCAGCTGTTAGTGAACATTAGATTGCGGTATATGTTAATTTTCAGCTTGCATAAGTTTAGTATACAACTTGAATTGAAAATCTTATCCTTTGACCATTCAATGAATGAAGCTTTTGTCGGTTGAAGTGTTCAATTTGGATTTGAATTCTTTGAATCTTCTTTTGTTGTTGAAGTTTTCAATTTGGATATGGACTAGATGAAGATTACAAATTACTCTAGAACTTCAACAACCCCTCTTAATTTGTAATCTTCAAATGCTTCTTGAATTTCTCAAACTTATCAATTATCATTGACTTCGTCATCATATCAACCGGTTGATCGTTGGTATTTATAAACTCAATGCAAATTTCTTCTTGATTTACCAAATCTCTTATAAAGTGATGTCAAAGTTCAATATGCTTTGACCTAGCATGGAAGACTGGATTTTTTGTCATCGCAATTGTCGATATGTTGTTGCAATAAATTGTTGTTGGTCCTTCCTGCTCAAATTTTAAATCTTTCAAAATTCTTCTAAGCCAACTAGCTTCGCAAGCTGAATCTGTAGCTGCAATGTACTCTGCTTTAGTTGATGATAAAGCAATGGATTTCTATTTTTTTGAGCTCTACGAAATCACATTTGATCCAAGGCGAAAGATGTATCCAGAAGTGCTCTTTCGATCATCAACTGATCTAGCCCAATCACTATCTGTATAGCTAACAAGTTTGCAATTATTCTCCTTTTTTCTCCTTTTTAAACTTCATGCCATGGTTCTTAGTTCCTTTAAGGAATCTCAAAATTCTTTTTGCTGCTGCAAAATGTAGTTTACTTCGTTCATTCATAAATCTGGATAATAAGCTGACTAAATATGTAATATCTAGCCTTGTATTAAGATAAATCAATGAACCAATCAATTTTCTATAGAGTATGGCATTAACTTTTTCTGCATCATCATAGACTTGCAATTTTTCATTTAAGGCCATTGGAGTAGAGACTAACTTACACTCACTTATCTTGAATTTTTTGAGAAGATTATCAATATACTTTTCCTGAGAAAGAAAAATTCTTCATGGCCTTTGTTTTACTTGAATCCCGAGAAAATAACTCATGAGTCCCAAGTCAGACATTTCGAAATCTTTCATCATTTTATTCTTGAATTCGCCCATCATGTGTTCATTTGCACCAAAGTAGATAAGACCATCCACGTAGAGGCAAACGATGAGAAAAAATTCTACATTTTTCACATAGAGGGATGATCCACTTGAACTTCGATTGAAGCCATTTTGAATGAAATAGCCATTGATTTTTCGTATTCCATACTCGGGGTGCTTGCTTTAACCGATATAATGCTTTTTGAAAACGATAAGCTTTGTCTTCTTTGCCTTTGATTTTGAAACCTTCAGGTTGTTCAACATACACTTCTTCTTGAATTTCGCCATTTAAGAATGCTGGTTTTACGTCAACTTGAAAGACTTTTAACTCCAATTGAGCTGCTAATGCCAGAACTGTACGTATTGTCTCCATTCTTGTAACTGGAGCAAATGTCTTTGTGAAGTCGACTCCTGGTTGTTGAGAATATCCTTTGGCCATGAGCCGAGCTTTATATTTTTGAATTGACCCATCTTCATTGTATTTGATTTTATAGATCCATTTCAAACCAATAGTCTTCTTTCCTTCTGGTAGCTCAACGAACTCCCAAGTTTTATTTTTTCTCAATGGTAGATATTTCTTCATTCATTGCTTTTGTCCAACATTTTTCTTTTGAAGCTTCTTCATATGATTGAGGTTCACAAGAGAATAATCCGAGTTTTTGCGATTCATATATTTCTCTTAGTGAACGTGTTTTTCTTGGAGGGGTTTCTGATTCTTCTTCAATTGTTGGAATATTTGGAGCTGTAAGTTGTTCAGTTTTGGAGATTTGAGACGTCGATGGATCATCAAATTGATAGGGTCTAGAATCCATGACTTGCTTTCCTTTCCAATCATAAGTTGCGCTTTCATGGAACACAACTTCTCGAGAAACTGTTATTTTATTTGTCTCTAAATTTAGTAAACGATATCCTTTAGACTCGTCACTTTATCCAATGAATAGATGTTTTTGTCCTTTCTCATCGAACTTTTCTATGTTTTGTGATGGAATGAAGGTATAGGCAATGCTAACAAAAATTTTAAAGTTGTCTACCTTTGGCTTCTTACTGTACCATGCCTCGAACGGAGTTTTATTTCTGACAACTTTTATAGAAGATCGATTGAGAATATAAACTGCTGTGTTTACAGCTTTTGCCCAATAAATACTTGGAATTCCTTTGCCTTTTAGCATGCTTCTTGTCATTTCAACAATGGTACGATTCTTTTATCAGCTACTTCATTTTGTTGTGGAGATCTGCTAACTGTCAGTTGCCTTTGAATGCCATTAACTTTGCAATATTCAATGAAGGGATTATAGAGAAATTCTTCTCCACGATCCGTCCTCAACGTCTTTATTAGAAATCCACTTTGTCTTTCTGCAAGTGCTTTGAACTTTAGAAATGTAGAGAATGCCTCATATTTTTGATTGAGAAAGAAAATTCACATCATCCTTGTGTAATCATCAACAAAGAGAATGAAATATCTCTTATTTCCAAGAGTAGGAGTTTGCATTGGTCCACAAATATCTGAATGAATAAGCTCCAATGGCATTTTGCTCGCCATGAAGTTTTAGGAAATGGAACCGTATGCATTTTTCCATAGATATAGCCTTCACAAACTTTGTCTATCCTTTGAATTTTACGAAGCCCGATCACCATATTTTTCTCTTTAAGCAGTTGAAGTCCTCTGCCATTTAAATGGTCATATTGTAAATGCCATAGATGTGACAAATCTGCATTTTGAACTTTGAGTGCACAATTGTTGTCTAGTGGTAACATGAGATAAAAAGTTTTGTTTTTCATTTCAACATTTGCCACTATGACATTTTTTTTTATCAAAGATCTTGCATCTTTCATTATCTAAGCGCATCAAAAAATTCTTTTGTAAGAGTTGTCCAATATTTAAGAGATTATATGAAAGATTTGGCACATAAAGAATATTATTAATGAGTTGTCTGATACCTCCCTTAGTTTGGACCGCAATGATGCCTTTTCCTTTTGCTCTTCTTTGTGTTCCATCTCCGAGAATAATTTGAGAAGTGACATTTGGATTGATCTCTACAAAGATATCTTTATTTCATATCATGTGATTGCTAGCACTGTTATCCAAATACCATTTATTCTTGGATTCAAAGTCACCATTTTGATAAGCATAAAATAGAATTTCATCTTCACTTTCTTTCAAAAAATTTGCCGCATCTTCATTTTTCTCCTTATTTTGAAACCAACAATCCTTTTGAGAATGATTAGGAACTCTGCATCTTTTACATTTAAAATAACAATCTTTTGATTCATGATTGTTCTTTTTGCAAATAATGCAAGATTGAGCCTTACCAGATTATTGTAGTGCCTTGGCTTTCCAGTTGCTTTGCTTTTCATTTTGACTCCACTTGCTAAACTTTTCCTTTTTGTTGTTTGAACCTCCATGATTGTTTAAACTTATTTTTAATGCTTGCTTTGATTGGAAGGCTTGCTCGGTTAATTGACTAGCCGAATGATTGATTCTTTGCTCATGTGCAAGAAGTGATCCAGTCAACTAGGACATAGTCATTTTAGACAAATCATTTGATTCTTCAATTGCAGCGGCTACATGATCAAATTTTGAAGGGAGACATCGAAGAAATTTTCAACAACTATTTTGTCTTTAATCGTATCTCGGCAACTTTTGATTTGATTTACAATCTCCGAAACTTGTGAAGAGAAATCACGAACTGACTCCCATCTTCCATTTTGAGATTGTCAAAATCTTTCCATAAAGATTGAAGTTTCAAGGCGATAGTTTTCTTGGAACCTTGAAATTCTTGATTTAAAATTTTCCATGCATCTTTGGCTTTTTTAACACCAAATATGCGAGGAAAATTTGATTTTCTAACTCCTTGTTGAATATATCGCAACGCCATTACATCTTTCTTTTTGTATTCCTTTTGTAACTTTGAATCTTCTTCAACTCCTTCAGTCGAATCTTCTACCACCTCATCATCTTCAATGACTTTCCATAAATCTAAAGAGGTGAAGAAAGTTTGCATTTGACTACTCCAATATTCATAGTGCTCACCTTCAAAGATTGGTACTTGACTTGGTGAATAAGTGAACAAGGAGACTGCTGAATTTGTTGTCATAATTGCCCTGTTTTTGTTAAAAAAATTTGCTAGTGCTGTGGTATGTTTTTAGGCTGATTTTGTCTCAACTTTTGGTAGGATTTGGTCATCTATTCAACCTGGCTCTAATACCAAAATTTGTTGGCTGTAGAAGAAGATAATTGTGAGAAATATGAGATTTTACTAATGAAATTTGGGAGATTACAAAGGAGTTGCTACAACACACACACTCTCTCTATTTTTTAAGAGATTTTTCTCACTTCTTTCTACATACATAAAACTAGATAGATGCCTTCCTATTTATAGAGAACATTGAGTAAACTAGTCTTACTAATCCTGTACAATTACACTAGATATTAGCTATTTTTCTTCATCATTTGCAGCAGTTATGTCTTCAATTACATCTGTATTTGAATATAAGAAGTGTCAAATGGCTGCTGCCTGATGTAATTCCCAGATTCCAATTGTTAGTGAACATCATATTGTTGTCTATGTTAATTTCCAACTTGCATAAGTTGAGCATATAACTTGAATTGAAAATCTTATCCTTTGACCATTCAATGAATGAGGCTTTTGTTGGTTAAAGTGTTCAATTTGGATTTGAACTCTTTGAATCTTCTTTTGTTGTTAAAGTTTCTAATTTGGATTTGGACTAGATGAAGATTACAAATTACTCTAGAACTTTCAATAGTTATAGCTGTATAATGAAAGATAGAAACTTTAATTTAGAGATGAGAACGTGAAAATGATGACTTGTGCAAATAAACAGTCTACAATACATATCGTCAAATTAATTATAGATTCCCTTAAAAATAAATTACATTTCATTAAAATTATAGCTACAAAAATGATTCTGCAAGCATTGGAAAGATGCCAAACGAATCAAGTAGTGAAAGTGGTTAAAATATTTTAATGTATTGAACTTAGTCGTTTGCCACATACCTTATCATCACATACTGATGAAATGCACAAATGCTAGCTGATTCCCTCAATATTTTCACCAATTTAGTGGTTGATTATATGCACACGGAATCCTTCATTTATCCTCTTTATTGCCTACTATTTCCTTTTTTGGTTTATTCCTTTTTGAAAATTTTGTTTACCTTATATAGTACAACATGGATGGCTCAATAGCATGTATAAAATCCATCATCGTAAGCACCGTGTTTTATAAAATAATAAGAATTGAGGGTTTCTTCGATATTAGATCCACTTTCAGAATTCTTTATGAATTCTTTGTAGTGTTTTATTCTCTTTTTATTCATTTTCTTACCTTGGATCAATGGATTGGCCAATTGCATGGATGAAATTCATCATTGTAAGTGAAAAACCTAGAACGCTCTGATACCACTTGAAAGATCATGCTAACAAGTTACACTACCAATTCAAATTTTATGATTACCACTAAAGTACAATTTAAGCAATTCGACCTTACTTGCGAAATTACATTAATCAAAGCAACAAGTCACTTTTAATTAGTTGTTTAGGTGATTAATCATTTAACTCCAGTTCCCTAAGTTTGAATGCCGCAATTTGTATAATAAGGAAATCAATAAATAACAACAATTTGATGACAGACAAACCCAAAGTGGAAACAACTCTGAGACTAAGCTAGTTAGCTCCACTATTGACTGTTCAGAGCATACAATAATAAGCATGTTCTTGTACCCGTTAAGACTGCTACCACAGTCTTATGATCTACTATTGTCGACACCTCTAGCACTAGAACTCCTAATCTACCTCCTGCAGCCTTCTATACACCCAGTGTAGAAACACGTGATATAGGAAATATAAAATTAAAGCACTTAATCTTAAATCAACATGCCAGTTTGAGACATGATATTGATGCCAATCAAAACACCAACATCACTAAATATCAAAACTTAAACAGATGGATGTGATGTAGAATGTAATACACGCTCCTCCTTACTGCAAACTCTCATGAATATAATATAGTAAATCAATGTATCTATATCTCTTCCCAACGACCCCTAGACATATTAATGCAAAATGCAAGTAATGTCAATCAGTGAAATCATGTGCACATGCAAATGCAGTCACTCTCCGATGTGTATGCTCTTTTACATATTTTTCTCCTCCTCAGTTACACTTTTCTCTCCCCCTTTTTGTCACAAATGCTGAAGGGAATCATATTAAGAACAATTTGAGCAATAACACATAATAACTCAAAAATGCAGCTAATAGCATCCAAAAGTACAATTAACAAGTCATAGGCCTCCCCACATACTCAGTTCAAGCCTGAATGAAGTAAAAAGTACAAATGACTCATATGTATAAAGTGTCACTATTACAATGCAAGCAAGACTCCAAACCTTAATTTTGTGAGATGGGACATACCAATCACTACCAATAAGAATATTTTCCTACTTATGAAAGTCAAACCATATAGTGTGCATTAGGACCTATACTTATTATTTTTAATTTTCTCTCCCTTACTTTGAGCATTTATATTTTTCAATTTTCACATTTTTCTAGCTCAACATATTTTTCACATTTTTCATATTTTTCAAGCTAACTTATTTTTCATCTTAAATGCAGGTTCTTCTCCATTAGACGACTGAAATGACCTCTATAGTGAGCTTTATACCAATTAATCCAAGTCAGTTGACCATAGGCACTAGGTTTTAGGAGGCCCCACAGGCTTAATTGCTCGAGTCAAATAGGCCTTCAAGAAGAACATTAAGATATGAGCTTATTTTAATGGGGGATTATTTTCAGGTTTAAGTCTATTAAATAATGATCAATTCATTTTCAAAGTCACCCTATCAACATGCTCCACATCCCAAATCTCACACACATGTTAGAGTCTCACTAACAAATTCATAGTGTGTGCAATGCAAATGGTACATGAAGACACTTATACTAAGTAATCCAAAAAGACCTACCCAAGCAATGAAAATTATTTTACAATTTATCAATTTTAGCTCATACATGATCACAACGTGCAAGTTCAAGAATCATATGTCATGCTGTAGACATTTCCATAACAAACTTTTTTTTCTTTTTCAATTTTTTTGGGTTCCACACACAAAAGAAAATAAAACCAAGCACACAAAAACAAAACTAAATATGAATGCGCCAAAACAAACAGAAGAAAAATGCACATGCATTAAACAAAAAAAAAAAAAAAAAAAAAAAATGAAGATGCATGCAAACAATCATATGTCATCTAAGAGCTAGGCATGTATAATAATTATCTAATCAAATAGGTATATGAGTGCTCTTTCCCTTAAGAGCACCGTGATCTACTACCTAATTTGGCTGATCACTCTTCTTCACTCAAACCTGTCTAGTGGGAGAACAATTCCCAAATAGTTCTGTCATCAACTTAGTCAAACGATTTACTTGATCAGTAAGGAATCCAATCTAACCAGCAGACACCTAATTTTTGTTCTTTTTCAAGTTTAAGTTTTTCCTATTTTTCAGGTACTGATGATATTTAGGGCAGATGTGACCAAACTCTCCACAATGAAAGCATGTCGAGATAAACCTAGGACCTGTGTTATGTGGATGCTGATGTCTATTCCTACGTTGATGGGTTCTACGCTGTCTGGTAGACTTCTATCCTACATATCCCTTAATCTTAGGTCCAGGTTAGGCACATGTTTAGGCTAGTCAGAAGCAGGGACAAACATGGTCTAAGACATGCTAGCAACATCCTGGGCTTTACCTTTGTATCCTAGACCTCCCTTATTTTCAGCCGGCTTGCCTATTCCTTGAAGATTATCTAGCTTGGACAAACCACTAGTGAAGGCAAGAAGTTAAGACTTAGAATGCTCTAATTCACTCACAAGGTTCACTACCTAGCTTTGTAAAGTCTCATTCATGGTGGTCAACTCATTGACTTTCCTAGAGGACCTCTCAAGCTCATCGGTGAATTCTTAACCTGAGATTCTAAGGCTTTATTCATCGACTTAAGCTCACCCAGGATTGTGGAAGATTTCTTAACGTACACCTCTAACTTAGCCTTTTCTAGTTGAAGCTCATGAACGTTCGTACTTAGGGCCTTATTTTTTTTGAGAATTTTTGGGTTTTTTAATACATTTTCTCATAAGCCTCTTCAATATCTTCATGACTCATAGACTCATCTCCAGAATCCTCACCACTATCTATGTCCTCATCTCTTTCACGCCCTTATTTGAATCTACTCTTAATCCTAGCGATGAAGGCAACATATCTTCCACCTTCCTCACATATGGATTTCTCACATTGATTGTCCGAGCTAGGCTCGTCATCAGTGAGAATAGAATTCATGGCCTTCTCTTTGACTCTCTTAGCACTAGGGCACTCCTCCTTCACATGACCTGTACGTTGACAATTATGGCATCTCACCAAGTTAAATTTTATCCTAGATTTACTCGGGCCACTCTCGGTTTCTCTTACAGTTTCTTCTTCTTCCTAAACATCTTTCGAAGCTTCTTAGCTAGCTAGGCCATTTCTTCATCATTAGGTGAATTTGAGCCAGATGATTTTTCCCTGTTATTCCTCACAGATTTCAAGGCAATGGACTTTTCCTCGGTTGGGTTGTCTAAGGTCAACTTATAGATCTAAATGGATCCAACTAACTCTTTTACCTTGATAGTGTCTATGTCGTTACTTTCTTCAATTGCGGTGATTTTAGGCCTGAAACGCTTGAGTAAGGATTTAAGAATCTTTCTCACTATCTTAGACTCTGGGATTTTCTCTCCTAGGTTAAAGGACGAATTTACTATGCCATTTAAACTCATATAGAATACATCAAACATCTCATCATCTCTCATTCTTATCTCTTCAAACCTAGTGGTCAGCATCTGCAGTTTAGAGTTCTTAACCACCTGTGTTCCCTCATATGTGGTTTCTAGAATGTCCCAAACCTCTTTGCTACCTCACACATGGACACATTCCTAATTTGTTCAGGAGAAATAGCCATAAACAGGGTATGTAAAGCTTTATTATTCCAATTGCATCTATCCAATTTAGCCTTAGTCTAATTCTCTATGGGAGTGGGAATGACAATACCATCTACAGTGGACATGGGGGTAGACCAACCATTCGTAACACTCAACCAAATCCTCTCATCCATTGATTTAAAAAATGCCCTTATTCTCACTTTCCAATATGCATAATTATTCCCATCAAAATGAGGCGGTACATTCAATGAAGTACTCATCTAGACTATATAAGGTCAGGACAAGCACTCAGGCTCTAATACCACTTTAAAGGTCATGCTAACAAGTTACACTACCAATTCAGATCTTATGATTACCAAGTTTACGTTCTAGAGTACAATTTAACCAATTCGACCTTACTTGCAGCGAAATTACACTAATCAAAGCAACAAGTCACTTTTAATAGTTATCTAGGTGATTAATCATTCAAGTCCAATTCCCTAAGTTTGAATGCCACAATTTGTATAATATGAAAAGCAATAAATAACAACAATTTGATGATGGAGAAATCTAACGTGGCAAAAAATTTTGGGACCAAGCCAATTACCTCCACTCTCGATTGTTCAGAGCATACAATGATAAGCCTGTCCTTATACCCGTTAAGATCACTATCACAGCCTTATGATCTACTGCCGTAGACACCTCTAACTCTAGAACTCCTTATCTATCTTCTGCAGCCTCTTACTGCCGTAGAATTCTCTAACCTCCTGTAAGACTCCAAGTCTACCTCCTGCAATCCAATCTGCTGTCTCCTATAGCCTTCTGGTCTATGCTGAACGACTTTTCATGTGGAACATCGAGAACTGCATGTTCTTGTGATTGTAACTACGCTTCAATCTACCTCTCTCAATCTCCCAATGAGAGAGTGTCGCAATTATTCGAGTGAGATTTGTAAATCGTGTATTCAAAAGGTCAATAATTTCATATATTATTGGTTGTTTGAGTCTTTGTTTACGCGTTAGTCCAAAACCATCAATTCATTGGCTTTTTTGGGATCCATTATGTCAATCTCGTTGTGGGTTTGTGAGTGTTCGTTGCTCACCGGTTCGCATCAGAGAGTCCATTCCTTACACGATTAAGGAAACAAGTGTTTTGTCTTCACAAACCTTGATGTTTTCCCAAAGGTAGATTGCCTGGATCACAAGATGACATGGATGAATTCCTTAATGAATTTTGCCTTGGATCTCTTTAATGAATGTAAGAATGTGTTTAGCAATGAAGGCACATTGTGGCAATCTCATCTTTCACATCCCATACTTGTTCTATTTATACTTGGGGGCAAAAGGTGTCTTAGGCCGTATAAAAATCTCGAAAAATGCAAGTTAAGGTTTTTCAAGTTACACTGTCACTCAAGCAAAAAGCGAGCAACGTATGTTTCACTCGAGCGATATAGGGGCAAAAAGCTAGTGACAGGGCTTCTGATTTTTATGCTCGAGCAATAGCAGGGCGAGAAACTTGTGAAATTCCAGTGCCGTGTTCTTAATTTCCACAGCTAGCTCAAACCCTAGTCCATCCTATCCAACCATACAAAATTGTTGCACCTTAAGTCTCTGATTTTTACAATAATGTTCAATTGAGTCCCTGACTTTTACAAATACATAATTGCGCCCATTTTTTCTACATAATTGCCAATTACACTTTTAGACCTAACAGTTAGCACCAGGTTTTATGAAATAATAAGAACTTGAGGGTTTCTTCAACATTTGATCCACTTTCAGAATTCTTTATGAATCAACAGCAGTAGTAAATATCGTGTTTATTCTCATACGTATTTTCAGCTGCATTATTTTGGTATTATAGCACAATATCAATCCTTGTCAAGATGATGCCAAGAAGTCAACTAAATTTATGTGATAAAACCATAGACAGAGTGATATCATAGAATGAGAAGGTGTAACTACGACAGCTTAGTAGCTTGTTGATGCAGCTATTGGACATTTTAGGACTACCAAATTATGGTGTATTGGTGGTGATAAAGAGAAAGGCTGAGAAGAATGATGGAGGCGACAATCAGTTTCCTCCACAGGTAGCAGCAGTGAATACATGGCAGTTTTAGATTGCACGTTAATAGTGAATTAGACAAGCTCTAGGAATCAGGTCAGTATGTATTCTAGTTGAGGCAACTGATGGAGATTGACCAACCCGGACACCAATAGATATGTCAACAAAGTAGATCAACTAACTACTATGATAGTGCGAGCGCGAAGTAATCATGAAGTTGGCAACGGACAAGGATGCTAAATAAGATGATAACCTTTCTCACTTTCAGTTTCAGAGATAAATGAGCATTAATGGAGAGTATAACAATAGGTTCTTATATTATTGGAAATTGACATGGAAGAAAAGTTAATTACAGAGCTAGTTTAGGTATTCAAGCAACCAAAAAAAAAAAAAAACTTATTCCCTTAGGTAACAAACTAGAGAAGAAAAATTTCCATAATTTGTGTTTCAGATACAGCAAAATGCCAAATTTATAAGTGTTATGAATTGACCAGAAGATTATGAATATAATGAAATAAATAAGCATAAAATAAAGAATACCAAGATTTATGGGGAAACCCAAGATGGAAAAAAATCACAGGCAAATGAGGAGAATCCACTATAATCAATAGCAACCGTGTTTACAACAAGATCTCAATGCTCTCAACTAAGATCTACCCTTTCAAGATGTTGTATGAATGATAATAAGACATTACAAATCAGAACATATACATATATGAAACCTAGAAAATAAGTTGTAGATGAGTAGAAATCCAAAACGCATTAAAACACGAATTCCAGAAATGTACTACCGCTCAAACAACGTTGAGCAAGGAGCAAGCGACAGCTTCATCGCTCGAGCGAATGGCGGGCGAAAACTTTCTACTGTCTTTTACTCAGCGGTCAGCTAATGCTAAGTTGGTGAAATTGCAGCATGATTCTTCCCGGTCTATAATTTTGATATTTCTAAGACTACTTCAACTATAACTCCAATACCAACTAGAATTTGGATCATACTACAACAAATCTCTACCTTGAGCCAAATTTCAAAACAAAGAACTCCCGAGTAAACACCACTCTACCTCTTCCAAACAAGCCCCAATCGATTAAATCAATGACAAACACTAACTAAATTCAGGCAATGCTCAAACTTAGCAATGGAAAGTGGTTTTGTCACCAAATCAGCAGGTGTGATAGAACATAAAATGTCACGTTTTTCATCCATTAATGTTGGTATTTTGTGATTAATTGATACCTAAATGTACTGAGTGTCCTTATATTTTGATCTAGGTCGCAATTAGATGATGATGGCATAAATTAGAAGAAAAGAGTGAAAAAGGACTAAAGTGAAAGAAATTAAAAGTTGAAGGACTACAATGCAAATATCCAAAAATTGAATCGGAAGGTGAAATGAAGGAGTGAAAGATTTGAAGGTCAATTGATGGAAGACTTAAAGCATTGGAGAAGGAAATGAAGAAAAAGAAGCCAAGAAAATATAAGATGAAAGTTCAGGGACCAAGTTGCTAATAATTCATAGATGAGATGAGCAATGAAATAAAGAATCAAGAGTATTAGAGGTCAAGTGGATACAGAAATAAGTCAAATGGATGAAATACAATCAAAGTATAATAGCACATCAATTTTCGATCGAAAAAAACTATACACCGGTTCTTAGCATTATCTTGGGACCATTTTTGACATGGTATGCAATTGAATTGAAAGATGACATCTGAAGAAAAGTTGTGTCCCTTTGAGTTATCTTTCCAACACATCTTGAATTACCTCAATCAGATATTGAAAGAGAAAGTTATGACCAAAATACTGAAAGCTGTCCAGTAGAAAAACTGCAAATGCGATTGCATGGTTCATTTTCCATGCGGTCACACAGCCTATTTCAGCGACTTCAAGATGGTTTTTTGACATAACCATGCAGTAGCATGGAAATATACCATACGGTCGCATGGTAGAATCCAAGATGTGATTTTTTTTGTTTCCTTTTTCCGTTCAAACACGTACCCTAGAACATAGGAGAACGCCCCCAACCCTATTTTTCTCTCTTTGTGCTCAAGATCTATAATATGCAACTCATTTCTTTTGCTTGATCGAAGGAGTCAGAAGCTTTGGAACAATTATAACTGTGAGATTCACCTGATTTTTATTGATTAATTCATATATTTAGTATTAAATCTTCTGCTGCACTTATTTTTATGATTGTTGTGTTTAATTTCTAGAGTGTACGCTAGTTTATTAATCTCTACAATCTATAGCTAAGTTGAATTTCAAAACTATAATTGTTGATTGGTTTAACTTGTGAGGTAACTAGGATTGATAATTTGCTGGTTGGAAATTATTAAATCTTAGGTAGAAGATTTATCTAGGTTAAATGCAAATGCTTGGCTTGTGTTATATATCTAGTTCATTGATTTCTCTAATTCGCAAAGTCATTATTAAATTAAATTCTCGCATTTTCTAGGATTGTTTGATAATGAGGATTAATTGGATCACTTGTTTCTAATTAATTAAAACTAAGGAGTAATGGAAAAATTGTTTCGAATGGGACATTTATTTTTCACAATAAATGCTACAATTATGAAATGATGATTATTTGTGGATCAATGACTTGTTATGAATTTCGAATGGTGGATGTTGACTTAGACCAAGATTCGTTCCATTGATTTCATTTAATTCGATAATTTGCATTGATATTAATTGGTTTTCTTAATAATTTCTTGTTTCAAAACTAAAAACCCTCATTTTAGTTAATTTCGTATAAAAAGTAAATTAATCACTCTTCTTGGGATCGACTCTTACTTCCACTACTACATTAAATTTAAGAAGTCTAGGTTATAATTTGGAGTGCCTATGACAGCAGGCATCTGTTGGATTATACTTGGTATCAACCTTGCTCACTACAATATCACCACAAGCAATCACTTCACATAAAAAAAGGTATCTCACATCAATGTGCTTAGTTCTCTCGTGGAACATCTGGTCCTTAGTCAGAAATATAGCACTCTGACTATCATAGTATATTGCAGAAATTTGCAAGTCTTCACTGATTTCACCAATTAATCCTCTTAACCACATAGCCACCTTACATTCCTTTGTAATGCCCATGTATTCTGCCTCTGATGTAGACAAAACTGCTAATTTTTGCAAAGTAGCTTTCCAGCTGATAGCACAGCCTCCAAGGGAAAACACATACCTGTAAGTGATCTCATTTTTTCAAAATCCCCTGTGTAATCTGAATCCACATACCCAATGACTCGATTTTTATTTCTCCCAAAATGCAAACAAGCATTAGTTGAGCCTTTCAATAATATGAATATCCATTGCACTGCTTTTCAATATTCATTGTCAGAATTTGCCATATATCTCTGGTCTTGTACAAACCATAGTATACATTAGTAAACCAACTATACTAGAATAAGGAAGCCAAGACATATAATCAACGTTTTCATCTGATTGAGGACACAACCCAGATGATAATTAAAAGTGAGCACCCAATGGAGTACCGACAGCCTTAGCATCCAGCATATTGAACCTTTGAAGCACCTTTACAATGTACCCCTTCTAACTCAAATACAATCTTCGAGCCTTTCCATCCCTTAAAATTTCCATTCCAAGAATTTTCTTTTGTTGCACCCAAATCCTTCATTTCAAACTCCTTATTAAGTTAAGATTTCACCTTTCTAACTTCTACTCAGCGCCCTTATAGAACAAATCGAGCAACTGGAACAAATGTTTCATTGTAGTCGATGCCAAACTACTGTGAGTATCCTTTGACGATTAGTCTTGCTTTATATTTTTGGATTGAAATATCAACATTAAGCTTCATCTTGTATACCCACTTAGCTCCTATGACTTCTATATCTTGAAGAAGATCTACAAGCTCTCAAGTGTTATTTTCCTTGATCATTTTTATTTCTTCATCCATAGCTTTCCTCCATTTTGGTTGTTTTGAAGCTGCTTCATAACTTTCAGGTTCTACGATCACCAAGTTGCAGCTTTGGTATATTTCTGATAATCTTCGTGTTTTTCTTGGTAACGATTCTAGTGAGTCAACTGGTTTTTCTATTGTTGCCTGTTGTGGAGACTCTAGTTGATTGTTCTCCTCAACGTCACCCTCCTATTTTTGTGGTTGTGATCGGATGCTGATAGCTTTTATTTCAACTTGACCAATATGCTAATTTTAGGTGGCATCTTCATCAAACTTAACATCCCGACTTATAATTAGTTTCTTTGTTCTTAGGTTATAGACTTGATAGCCTTTTGATTGAGTATTATAACCTAGGAAGATTCATTTCTCCGGCGTTTCATCTAACTTACCTTTTATCTCTTATAATATAGTTTTAACTTCATTAATGTATCTTTTGCCCTTTTTTGTATCAACGGCAATAGTGTCTTTGCCTGTTGCCTCTATGAAATTTTCATTACCAATTTTGATTTTGGCATTGGTTTTATCAAGAATGCAGAAAATACTTTCATCTTTTGTCATGTAATTATTACAGCCACCGTCTAGGTACCACGTATCCAATTTTTCTTCAGACACTTCCTTGCTGGAGGCATAAAATAGGCTTCTTTCTATATATTTTCTTCAAAGAAATTAACTTGATGATTTTGTTTAAAGCGACAAAATTTTTCTTTGTGATCAAATTTTTTTATAACTATGGCACTGTGATTTTTCTTTAAACCAATAATCCTTCTCCAAATGACTTTTTATTTTACAAATGCAACATGAAGGATACTTGCCACTTTTTTCAATTTCCTTTCCTTGAATTTCTTTATTTTAGAATTTTCTTTAAATTTTCTCCAACTTTCTTTGGATTTCTAAAATTGCATATTATCTTTAGATTGAAAAGCGTTTTATGTGTCAATTTCATAATGCATTTCTAATCTTTTTTTCATGTGCTTCTAGTTTGTAGTTGTTAATTTATCTATATCTTTAGATTCCTCAATAACTGCAATAATTGGGTCATCTTTTTCTGTACAGATAATTAAAATATTTCCAACAACTTTCTTTTTAGGAACATCATCTCCATAAGATCTTAGTTGATTTACTATTTTATCTATTCTTGGATAATAATCTTTTGCAATTTCAGAATCTTTCATTTTAAATTTTCAAAATTTCTTCTTAAAGTTTGAAGATGCCAAGTACGTGCGTTGTCGTCATCATAGAACTCCTCCTTCAACTTATCCCAAGCTTCTTTTGTTGTTTTAACTCCCATGATTCTTAGAAAATAAGTGTTTGTCAAGCTTATTTATAGAGCGAGTAATGCTAGAGAATCTTTTTTGATTATCTTTAAGTTCCTTCTTTTGTGCAGTAGTTAGAGTAGAAATGTCATCTAGGTTAGTATAAACATCATTGACGACATCCCATAAGTTTTGCGCACAAAACTAGGTCTTCATTTTGATAGACCAAAAATCATAGTTGTTTCAATTAAATGTTGGAATAGGAATAGATGAATGGAAAGCGTCTGCCGGAGTATATACTTACGCTCACTATCAATCGAATAAAGCTCTAATACCACTGATGAATTTTATTTTGAGTAGGGTTTAAATAAAAGTGATAAAGTAGATTTTAGATGGGATGGATTTTAGGGATAGCAATGATATGGAGTAATTTAATTAAACAATATAATTGAGGAGGAAGAAAGTAATTTTATTACAAAGTGGGCTTTTGTTTTACATGCAAGAGTCTAGATGCTCTTTCCAATTTTTGTTACAATATATTAAAGGTGGTAGCCCATATTTATACACATAAAATGGTGGTGGAAACTATTTTAGAAAATGCTATTTTTTAATTATTTTATTATTTATTTTACTTGTTTGTCAATGTATTCTAGAAAATTCTAATTTTTAAATTTTTAATTACTATTTTTGCTTGCTTGCCAAGCAATTCTAGGAAGTTTTGCAATTATAATGACGCACAAAAGTGGTTGAATTTCTTCACAAAATGGAAGAGAGAAATATCTCCCTAGATGAACTCATGGTATCTTCAGTTATAGAGATTTTAACCCAAGATACAAATTATTTAGAATATCTAAGTTTGATTCTGAAGTTTTCTACCCAAGGCCGTATCAAAGATGAAATGCTGTAGTCTTGTACTCTTTATCCAGCCATACTAATGTGAAGGACGTATCAAGTTGTTGATAGTTGTTTGCCACTTTCGTTGTCACATTTTTTTTTGTAGCATTGTATATATTGAGATCAGTCCATGTTACAGTTATTTTAATTGCTTGTAATGTGTTTCACAGCATGGTGTAATCTGTCATCGGGTAAGGTAGTAGTTGGCAGAAAGTTGGTGACCAGAAGTATGGTAGAAGTCTTTTGAAAAATATATGTAATGCAGCCAGTTTTTAGTGCAAAGTAGAATTTACTTTCCTCTTCAGAAAATCTATCTTTCTTTTCCTTTTTGGTCATAAAACCATCAGTGATATCAGAGCTTTAGTGATCTTAGAGGAGAAGCAAAGTAGAAAGATAGAAAGAGAGAAAACAAGTAAGGTAACTTCCACCACAACCTTAACCATATCAGCCGTGTGTTTTCAAAGGCAAAAGAGGATGGCTTCAATTGGTTTTTCAGCTCCATTACCTTAAGTTTTCACAGGAGAAAACTATGACTTCTAGGTTGCTAAAATGAAGGCTTACCTGAAAGCCTATGATCTATGGGAAATCACAGAAACTGAACTGAACCTCTTCCACCCAGAGCAAATCCCACCATAGCTCAACTCAAGCAGCACAGTGAAGAAGTTGCAAAGAAATTCAAGGCTCTTTCCTACATTCAGTCAGCCATTTCTGATGTAATTTTACTAGGATAATCACAGTGAAACTTCCAAGGAAGCCTGGGACAAATTGCAAGAGGAATTCAGGAAAAATACCAGGATAAGACAAATGCAGGTCTTGAATTTGAGAAGGGAGTATGAGGGCTTGAAGACAAAGGAGGCAGAATCAGTTAAAGAATTTTTTGACCGGCTGATGAAAGTTGTGAACAAAATAAGGTTGTTGGGGGATGATTACCCTGACAAGAGGATTGTGGAAAAGGTCCTGATATGCTTGCCAGAAATATTTGAGGCAAAGATATCATCACTTGAGGATACAAGGGACCTATCTACCATATCTCTATCTGAACTTGTGAATTCCCTTCATGCTACTGAATAAAAGAGATTGTTGAGGCAAGAAAATCAAGTAGAAGGAGCCTTATTTGTTAAAGGAAAATACAAAGCTCAAACAAGCTTTGATGTGAAGAAGACTGGACCTAAAACAAAGAAGTATGAAGGCACCAAGGCTGCTAATAAAAACACCACATATCCATCCTGTCCTCATTGTAAAAAGACCTGTCATTCACCTAAATGGTATTGGTATAGACTAGGTATCCAATG
Organism: Olea europaea var. sylvestris; assembly: GCF_002742605.1. NCBI lineage: Eukaryota > Viridiplantae > Streptophyta > Magnoliopsida > Lamiales > Oleaceae > Olea > Olea europaea. The sequence goes on along the minus strand of NC_036243.1, from coordinate 3,808,770 downwards.
TAGGAATTGCAAGCAATTTGGACATGTGTAAAAAGTGTGCAAAAATTAGAATGAAAAATAGAACCAGCAATAGGCACAAGTGGCAGAGGATCAATTGCAACATCAGGAGGAGCATCTCTTCACTGTCATCAATTTTAAGGCCTGCAGCATTGCTAAAACATGGTTATTAGACAGTGGTTGTACACACCATATGTATTTTGATTCCAGTATCTTTGTTGGATTAAACGATTCATACAAATCAAAGGTAAAAGTAGACAATCAAGACTATGTGAAAATGGAGGGCATTGGAGTGATTGCTGTACAAACTCCTATAGGTATTAAGCGTATCTCTGCCATTCTTTATGTATCAGATATTGATCAAAACTTACTAAGTGTAGGACAATTAATTGAGAAGCACTACGCATTGATATTTAGAGATAGTGATTGCACCATATTTAATCCTACTGGAAAGGAGTTAACGTCAGCTGAGATGAGGCAAAGAAGTTTTCCATTAGAATGGAAGAATATGACATCTCATGCATTCACCAGTACTGAAGTTATGTCTTCACTTTGGCACAAAACTTTTGGACAGTTAATTATACCTCACTCAAGCAATTACACCAACTGGAATTGGTTGAAAACTTACCTAACATTTGTTATGAAAGCTATTTTTGTAAGGTATGCCAACTTGAAAAGCAAACTAGAATGCCTTTCCCTAAAAATCAATCGAAGAGAGCATCAATTAAATTGCAATTGGTCCACTTAGATGTGTGTGGTCCAATGAGAACAAAAACTTCAAATAGCAACCACTATTTTGTACTTTTCATTGATGATTTAACAAGGATGTGTTGGGGGTTTCTTCCAAAAATTAAATTTGAGGTTGTTGGTGTATTTCAGAGGTTAAAGAAACAGGTGGAAAATGAAAGTGATTGCAGGATAAAAGCCATAAGAATTGATAATGGAACTGAGTACAAGTGTGACTAGTTTGACAAATTCTGCAATGATGTGGAAATCAAACATCAATTAACCATTCTATATTTTCCTCAACAAAATGGATTGTGTGAAAGGAAAAATAAAACCGTGATAGAAATGGCAAGATGCCTGATGATTGAAAATAAAATTCCTACATGAATTCTGGACAGGAGCTGTGAATACAGCTGTGTACTTGCTCAATAGATTGCCAACAAAGGCTTTAAAGAAATTAACTTCCTTTGAAGCTTAGAATGGAGTTAAATCAAATATCACACATTTGAAGGTATTTGGGAGCATTGGCTGCACCCATATACCTAATGTTAAGAGGGATAATCTAAGTCCTAAGGCAAAACTTGGAGTCTTAGTTGGTTATTGTGATAATGTTAAAGGTTATAGAGTCTATGATCCACACACCAGAAAGGTGATGTCCAGCAGGGATATCAAGGTTGATGAAAACTCTTCATGGAACTAGGAAGAAAACTTCTTGGATAAACCTCAAACTCCAAGGTTGGTGGATCAAGGAAATGAAGATGTCATTTAACAATGAAGTTGAACCAAATGAACCTGAACCAAATGATGACTCAGATTCAAAAAATGAGGTGTTGAGAACCAGATCTCTTGCTGATATATATGCCAAGTGCAATGCAGCTGAACTAGAACCTTCAAACTTCAATAAAGCAATGAATTCACTTGGCTAGATGGCTGCAATGAAGGATGAGATAGGGATGATTGAGAAGAATGGAACTTGGTTGTTGGTTGACAGACCAAAGCACAATAATGTAATAGGAGTTAAGTGGGTGTTTAAGACCAAACTAAACTCTGACGATTCAATCAACAAACTTAAAGGAATGCAGGTTTTGAAGGGTTATGCATAGCAATATGGTGTTGATTATACCGATACATTTGTTCCTGTTGCAAGGTATGAAATAATCATACTTCTATTGGCAATTGATGTACAAATAGGCTAGAACATTCATCATTTAGACATCAAATCTGCCTTCTTAAATGGTTGGCTAAATGAAGAGATTTATGCTGAACAACCAGATGGTTTTCTTGTTGCTGGAGAAGAAAATAAAGTGTATTTATTGAGGAAGGCCTTGTATGGTTTGAGGCAGGCTCCAAGAGCCTGGTACAGCTGAATAGATGAACATCTAAGCTGCTACGATTTTATCAAAAGTGTTAATGAACAAACACTCTATATAAAGCAAATGGAGGAAGTTGCTATTGTCATTTCACTATATGTTGATGATCTATTAGTAATGGGCAGCAATCAGAACTCAATTGATAGTTTGAAAAATGAAAAGAATGAGGCATTTGAGATGACTGATTTTGGAAGAATGAAGTATTTTCCTGGAATGGAAATAAATCAAACAAAGGATGGAATTTTTGTCAATCAAGGGAGGTATGCTGAAGAAATTTTGAAGAAGTTCAGCATGGAAAATTGTAAACTAGTTAGCACTCCACTTGTTCAAAATTTGAAACTGATGAAAGAAGATGGAAGCAACAGATATGATGAAAATGTGTATAGAAGCTTGGCGGGAAGTCTTTTGTACTTAACCATCACAAGACCTGTAATACATCAATTTCGTAAATAAAAAAAAAGAGGAAAAGTCAAACATGTCACAAAAAAAAAGAATTAATTAACAAATATAGGGAGGCGGTGGATTGATTATATTAATCCACCAAAGTTCCAATTCCACATTAAAACACATACAAATACACAGTAAAAAAAATGAACAGGGAGAAAGAAAGAGAAAAGAGAAAGGAGAAAAAAAAGGGAAGAAGAAGAAGAAAAAAAATAGAAATTTTTTGCCAACGTGTTAGTAATTAAATGGTCTACATTATTAGGCTTGAATTCCTCAATTTTAAAAGGTAAGTAAAGAGTTACTTTTTGTCAAGTTATGTTTGATTTTATAGTTGTTATATTGTTAGACTAAATTCAATCTTATTGAATGGGTTAAGTATAATAAACTATGAAATTGAGTAAAGTGAAAGAAAAACTAGTTTTAGTGATTAAAGAGAGCGTAGAAATTGCTTAAGCGTGAAATCATTAAATTTGGGTATTGCCTATTTAATTATTGAAATTATCTAAAATAATTAATTGTTTATTTAAAAATTATATCGTATTTCAAGCGACGATACTAACATCAGAATAGCTTACCAACCGCATTGATTTTGCGAACATAGTACTGTGGGTGGAAAAATATAAATATTTTTAAAGTATTTATAAATTAAGTATATTGTTAAAGTATGTGCAACTATATGCAATTATGTGTTTGAATCATATGGTTATTATGGAAATATCTTTTATTAAGATACATGTGGATTTTAAAAATTGTATACGGTACATTGTGAATTTGGATTTGAGATATGATTTTGAGATTGACCAGAAAAGTACCTGTAATTATATATTTCTTCTAATTCACTGAGGGACCTTGACCGTGCTCTATACTACACTGAGGGGTCTTGAACCGGGGTTGAAGGGGTCTCGATCGTGTACATATAGTTCACTAATGGGGCCTTGGCCATGTTCTAGAATTGATTATGAGAGGTCTTTGAGACCGACTTTCATTCACGGAGGGGCCAAAAGCCCCTAGCGAAAGTTCTTAGCCCGAGGAGCGGATTATATACTTCAATCAGAGGGTATATTTTTGGTGGATTTTTCAGCACATTTGATGTGATGAGATTATAGCATGGTTATCAGCTGATGTTCATATTATGCTTTTAAGATGACATTTTACGACCTTATGTGAATATTTCACTTTTGGTTATAATTACATGATGTTATCTTGTGAATTATTAAATAATATGAACTCCATTTTCGATAGAAATGTAAAATTGAAAAAGTATAATTATTTTCGAACTGCTCCACTCACTGAGTTATCAACTCATATATTTTCCCACGATTTTTCCTACAGGTGGAAATTGATCCTTCTTAGCTGGAAGAGCCTAATGATTTCGGAATAAGAGTCACACGACATGTTGAATATTATAACTTATATTGATGAAGCACGAAGTAAATATTTTGGATCCATCGCATTATATTTTATATAAGCATTTGATTTTATTGCATTTTCGAAATAACTCATAGTCAGCCTTGGTGATAGATTTGACATCTAGTCAGCATCTATCATCGACGCACATCACGTTTCGGGTGCATTAGGGTGATTTGGGATGGGTCGTGTCAAAGTAGTATCAGAGCATTGTTTTGAAAATTTTTATGGTTCATGCATGTTCAGTTGATATAATCACATGTCGTGGTAGCCGAAATCACAGGCTCTCTAACTCAAATGTATGGAACCGAAACTGATAGAAAGATATTTTTAACAGATCCAGAAAAGACTAGTATGTAAGTATGATAGTTGCAATGATCCGATGGTTGGAAATGTTATTAGTTATTGGGTTGGAACTATGTGTATATGTAACCTATTAAGATTTGAACTGATTTTGATGATTTTGCGGGGCATTCGAAGTTATAGATTTTACAACTAGCATGGAATTTTAATTATTTTGGAGCCAAATGGTCATCAGTGTTATCAAAATATTGTGGTGATTTGTGGCCACTTATATGGGATGATAATAGAAATCATAAAGTGTATATTCATGCTATATGATAAGAAATTGTGGAAGACAAAATTGTGATTTGTGGATTGATAGATAACAATTTGTTATCGAGTATTTTAGGCATTGAGAAAATTAATGGTAATTCCAATTATTTCGACTATTTATGAGTTGTTTGATTATAAGGAATGTGAGAATAATTGGGATGAACTTCATCATGATTACTTATTTTGGAATAATTTATTTTTCAAGAACTAGAATTCAATGGATATGTGTATTCAGGTATGTTAATGTGAAAAACAAAAAGGAGTAGAGAATGGTAGAGTTGGAATTTATTTAGATTAGAAAATTAACATACGAAATCTTGATGGTATATTGATGTGTGAAAGGTTCACATGATAAATATGAAAGTTATTATTTTGTGATCTTAAGGAAAATTGATACAATTAAAAGTTAGAAGGCATATGGTATGGCCATAAGTATGTGATGAAGTTATATGATTACAACATAATATAGTGAGTATGTAAATGAACGTAATAGTTGTCCTATAGCAAAATAATGTGATGATTGATATGGTTATTAAGTTAATTAATTTTGTTAAGGCATTTGTTGGATTATTGTGTTATATTCCATACAATTTGGAAGCGTTGAGTTAACTTTTGAAGTTAAGGTGAAGTTATTGAAATTTTGGTAACGTAATTTTTAGATTATTCTCAATTTTATTTTTGGATGTCATGAATAAAGTATTCCACTTTTATCGAGATGTATTTGCTATGGAATAAATGGATGATATGTTAGATAGTTTAAAGTCTAAGATGATCATCAGGTGTAAATTTTATACATTGTGGACTGATATCTCTAGGTTACATTATCTTCAATACAGGTCTTTATGTGACATAAAAAAAGGCTTATGCATTAGTAATAGGTCAACGATCTATTTATGGAATAAGAGTATAGATTTTCATAGATTAAATGTTATTATTGTCTCTTTACAGAAAGAAAGAACAAAATTTATGTGGGTATAGAAATGTCAAAAGTTTTACTATCAGGAAATACAGAGAAAATACTTGCTCTTATATCTAAAGATGATAAGTGATTGATTCACGATAATGATTTATGTTATGGTTTAGAAAATGTTCTCTAAGTGGAATGATAAAATATGGATTATGTTATAGATTGATAAAGAGATATAATTAAATCATGATATATGGTTAGTTATATTTGGATTGATATTTAGGAATTGTGGTGTCATCACATGGTGGGAAGATTAATACTTACTGATCACATGAGGTTAAGGTAAATTTGTATTCGAAAAAAGCCGAACTTGAAGCCGTGTATATATTATCGTTATGTGATAAAATGAAAAGCTAAAATATCATATATTGACCATTAGGATGATATTTAAGGTATCGGTTCTACATGTATTCCATATGTTCGAGGGTTGTTAGTAAATAGACGTCATATTTTACTTAAGCTATAAGATTAATAGTGGAGTTGAATAAAAATGAAAATCTTACAGATGAGGAAGAACCTATTCAAATATTGGACAGAAAGAAATAGGTCTTGCGAAGTAAGACTATTTCTTTGGTTAAAATCTTATGGATGAATCATGTTATAGAAGAAGCGACATAGGAAGGTGAAGAGCAAATGTGTTCTCAATATCGAGCTTTTTCGTACTTAATTAATTGAATTTCGAGGATGAAATTCTTTTAAGGGGGTGAGTTTTGTAATACATTAATTTCGTAAATAAAAAAAGGAGGAAAAGTCAAACATGTCATACAAAAAAAAAATTAAAAGAATTAAAAAACAAATATAGGGAGGCGGTGGAAATTGATCCTTCTTAGTTGGAAGAGCCTAATGATTTCGGAATAAGAGCCACACGACATGTTGAATATTATAACTCATATTGATGAAGCATGAAGTAAATACTTTGGGCCCATCGCATTATATTTTATATAAGCATTTGATTTTATTGCATTTTTGAAATAACTCATAGTCAGCCTTGGTGATAGATTTGGCATCTAGTCAGCATCTATTATCGGCGCACGTCACGTTTTGGGTCCACTAGGGTGATTCAGGACGGGTCATGTCAAGGCCAGACCTCACATTTGATGCCAAAATATTTTCTAGATTTAGACAGGAGTCAATCGATCTTCATTTTCAGCCTGCAAAGAGAGTTCTAAGGTATAACAAAGGAAATACAGAGCTTGGAATCTGGTTTAGGAGGTCTGAAAATTATGTTCTAATAGGCTACACTGATAGTGATTGGGCCAGATCATGTGATATATGAAGAGCACATCAGGGTATGTATTCTATCTAGTATCAAGTCCAATCTATTGGCACTCGATGAAATAGAAAATTGTGGCTTAATCAACAGCTGAAGCAGAGTATGTGGCTGCATCTGAGGCTACAAACTAGGCAATCTGGTTAAGGAAAGTCTTGAGGATCTAAACCATAAGAAAACTAATGCAACTGTGATTCATTTTGATAATCAATTTGCTGTTGCTATGGTTAAAAACCCGGTATTTCATGGAAGGACAAAACATATCAAAATAAGGTATCATGCAATTAGAGAAGCTCAGGAGAACCTTGAAGTGAAACTTGTGCATTGCAATTCTGAGGTTCAATTTGTAGACATTCTCACGAAAAGTTTGTCCAAAGAAAGGTTTGAAACACTAAGGAAATGCCTTGGTGTTTCCAACAAAAGTGTGAAGGAGGAGTGTTGATAGTTGTTTGCCACTTTTGTTGTCACTTTTTTTTTTTGTAGCATTGTATATATTAAGATCAGATCATGTTATAGTTATTTTAATTGCTTGTAATGTTTTTCACAGCATGGTGTGATCTATCATCATGTAAGGTGGTAGTTGGCAGAAAGTTGGTGACCAGAAGTATGGTAGAAGTCTTTTGAAAAATATACGTAATGCAGCCGGTTTTTAGTGCAAAGTAGAATTTATTTTCCACTTCGAAAAATCTATCTTTCTCTTCCTCTTTGGGTCATAAAACCATCACAAGTTTAGGTTGTTTTCGAGAACTTCTAGAAAATAGAAACATATCTGTTGATGTTGTAAAATTGGATTATCTTCAGGCAATTGTAATTAACTTTTCTTTTGAGAGGTAAACATTTCCTACCACAAATTGAATGTTTAAGTTTGGGAAATCATAATGCCTTATGTGACTTCTATTGTTCTACCAATGTTTTGCCCAAACAGCTCATGAAATATGGACTATGGGCTTGAGAATTTGACATTTCCTTCTTATGTGGTATAATTTTTATACCATGGACCGTAATCCTCAAAGACAGCAATAGTTGGATGGTTACTTCCATCTCATCTTGTACAATTTCAGGAATTGACTTGGTTTTGATTTTCAGATGTGAAGCCAATCCGAAGTATTGAATTTGAAGATTTAAACCAAATCTAGAAATAAATTCGTAGCATTTCTTTTTTGAGGTATGAGAAATCGAGATGAGAACTCTTGCTAAGAAAAAAGCCGTGGAATGATATATTTAACTGTTGTATTATCAAGTTGACATGGTTGTGTAATTAGTAAAGAAATAACTTGAAATTCATTTTCTGCAGATGCCGCGATTAGAAGTAATTTGGTCAAGGCTAGTGGTGTCTAGACAGGCAGGCAGGTCGGCCTACTTGTGAAGCCCCGACCGGTGGGTGGCTTTTGTTTCTCAATGTTTATTTTTAAAATTTTTTTTCACTAAAACCTTTTGTAAAAAAGGACTAGACAATCCAGTCAAGGTCGTTAAAAGGCTGTGATGCATGGCGTCCAGGCATCACTGAGGCCCTGTCCAATTTGACATCTCTAATAAAGCATCTTTGAGATACATACTTGAAGTAATTAAGATACGGACTGTTCTATATAACTATTACAGATTTAAGATTAAAACAGTTTGGTAGGAGGAAAGAGTGAGAGGTAGAGAGAATAAAACGAGGAGATGTGATTGACGTCAAGATTTCAATACTCTTGTCTTTCTATTCTAAGAATTATATCAAGTTTGATAAATTTTCTTTACCTTAATATGTTTGGTTTCGTCTAATATTTGTTTGTCTAATATTTGTTTGTAACAGAGTGTTTCTCTCATTTAATTTTTGCTCTTTGCAACAAAAGAGGCTTCAAGCAGAGTTTGAAGGAAATATCTAGAATTGTGGTGAGAATTAATTGGACGTCAATAATTTTTCCTCTTTTAGTCTCTTGCGAGTGTTGCATTTTCATGGACATACTTCTTTTCTTGAATGATTAACATGCAAATATTTTTAGATATTTGAAACTCGAAGTATGGTAATTTGTGAATTTTACAATGGGAGTGTGGATGAGGAGCGTAAATATTTCTATAAATGCATCAAACCTGAATCCAACTGCGTCTTCATTCATTTATCATAAAATTATCATTTCTCGAGCTAAACTCTTTATAGAGTAACTTAAATAGTGAATAGTTCTTGGAAACGGTGTAAATTTAAAAAATGAAATTCTCATTTCAATGTTTAAACTTGGGTTATTGTTAGATTTGTTCATCACTAGTTCTTGGTGCATTGCTACTTGAAGTTTGATTTGATTAGTGAAGCACTAGAAGTGTTTCATGATCAGTGCTTAAAGAGTATCATTGGTTTTAGCTCTAACTGGGTAGGCTAATTCTCAGGATTTTGATAAAATGGGTCATGAATCGTGTATAGCTATTTTAATAAACGTCTATGAGAAAGTTAGGCTTGATATGGATTGGCTGTGTTAATTAAACTATGAGAAATTTAAACTGGTAGGCTTGATATTGCTAGAAATTTGTTCGACTTCATTTATGTACCGAATGTGTTAGGTTTAATGTCTCAAAATTGGGTTGAAATCTTGGAAGATCACGTTTGGCTTGAATTTGGAAAAAAATCAAATTACATCCAAAGTTTTTCCTTTTACGCGGTTTAACCTAATTCTAGTATATTTTCTTACATTTTAGGACTACATTAGGTTTATGGATGTAGCCTATAAATTAGAGACTCAATTTTAGATGAAGCATTATTATTGTCCTATATTACTCTCTCCATATTGTCGGGTTTAATAAAATTCATCGTTCCGCTGCTTAGTTTTTCTTTTTCTATTTTATTTTTAATCTTGTTTTTCGTGGTGCGATCTTGAATATTTCAATATTGTCATTAAATCTCAATCGTGCATCGCCTTTGGGATCAAAAAGTGGTATCAGAGCACAGGTTGCAAGTTCTTCGTAATTTGGTTGAGATTTTTTTAAGGATGAATTCGTTGAAGTATGAAATTCCGTTGCTGGATCGCAATATAAGATTTTCACTTTGGTAAGTAAAGGTGAGGGTTGTGTTGATGCAGATGGATCTTAACGATGCTTTGTTGGGCTTTGAGAGGATGCTAGTAAATTTGTTTATGGAGGAGAAACAACGGAGGGATCGAAAGGTTATTAAAGCAGGTGTGCATGACAAAGAGTCTGACGAGCAAACTGACTCTAAAGTAGAAACTGTATTCCCATCGTATGGCGGAAGGAGGGTCACTGCAGGACTATCTTGTTGTGTTCAAGGAGATTATTGGAGATTTGGAGACGTTGGAGATAAAATATAATGAAAATGATCTGGCCTTGATCCTGATGTATTCGCTACCCAGTTCTTTTTCGCCGTTTTGTGATACTATATTGTATAGATGTGACAAGCTGGCCATTGAGGAGGTATATGATGCCTTGTTCTCAAAGGAAAAGATGGAGCTGTTGGTTGGAGATCTTACATCTATAGGTGGGGATGCTCTAGTTACTCATGGTGATCAATGGAGGGATAGATCGAAGGTGAGATACAGCAATGTGTATTGCTATTACTGCAAGAAGAAAGGACACATTAAGCAATATTACGACAAGTTGCAGGGTAAAGGTAATTTACATGCAAATCATGCGGGGCAATCAGGTAACGAGACTAACATTGTTGAGAATTTTTCGGATGATGGAGATGTAATGTTGGCTGTATCTGATGGGAAATCCAAACCTGGGGAGTGGATTTTGGAATCTACATGTTCGTATCATATGCGTCCTAATAGGATTTTGTTTCAGACATATGAGATGGTAAAGCAAGGTGGGAAAACAACCAATCTTGTTGGGTTGCAGGAATCAATCGAGTGAAATTGAGGCTACAAGATGGAATAGTGTGGACACTTGATCAGGTTTGCCATGTTCCAGACTTGACAAAGAATCTCATATAGCTGAGTACCCTAGATGCAAAAGGGTATAAATTCTCTGGTGGAGGTGGAGTCTTGAAGGTTCGAAGGGGTATCAGGGTGATAATGGAGGGACGGAATAAGTTTCAGTTGTACATCTTGTAAGGAAACGCAAAACTAGTTAAGAGACATTTGGATAAATTCAGCACCATGGTAGAAGTTAAGTTTGGTACAATACCTCTTATGACGAACTCTGAGTTGGTTAAGAACACTGCTAGGGAGAGTGTTGGTGATTCCGCTTTGCCACCAATTTCAGTGGATATATTATGTTCAGTTGCTAGGGTTGGACTCATGGAGCGTAGGTACGGTAGTGTTAATAATGTTTGTAATGCTTTAGGGGAAGTTGAAAGTGACAGTTCTAGCAAGGGGCTTTCTGATCCAACACATGGTATGGTTTCTGCTATACGGTGTGCTTCGACCCTGTTTGGTCAATAGTAATTCCTTGGTGGAATTTTGGGAATCCAGGATTTGGGTTCAGGTGTCGCTTGTAGATGCTGTGAAGAGGATGCTGGTTTGGTGATAGAGATTTTAGTTACTGTGTTGAGAATATTGGTCAGTTCATTTTGAAGGAGACAGATTTGAAATTTTGGAGTTTCGTTCGTTACATTGAAATTTTGAGTCAAGGTGGAGATTGTTAGGTTTAATGCCTCAAAATTGGGTTGAAATCTTGGAAGATCACGTTTGGCTTGAATTTGGAAAGAAATCAAATTAAATCCAAGATTTTTTTCCTTCTACGCGGTTTAATCTAATTCTAAAATATTTTCTTACCTTTTAGGACTCCATTAGGTTTATGAATGTGGCCTATAAATTAGAGAATCCTTTATCAATCTTAGATGAAACATTATTGTTATCCTGTATTATTCTCTCCATATTGTCAAGTTTAATGGAATTCATCGTTACTTTGCTTAGTTTCTCTTTTTCTACTTGACTTTAATCTTATTTTTCGTGGTGCGATCTTGAATATTTCATTATTGTCATTAAATCTCAATCTTGCATCACCTTTGGGATCAACAGAATGGTGCTTCTATGTCACTTGAGTAGTTCACACATTTTGGGCATTTTTATAGCTCATTTATCGTAATTAGTATCAGTAAAAAAGTTTCTTTTTATCAATATAGTCATTGTACATGATTCTAGTGGTTGAGATATGAACAAGAACAGTGGTAAAGTTTGAATTGTTGTAAATAATGTTAAGTGAGCAAAGCATTCAAGCCTGCCACTTTGCATTACTCCAAATACGATTTATTCGGTAATATTAATCACCTCGAATTTTCGGTCAATGATGCAAATAACTCTCGAACAAGAGGAAAGAAACAAGTCAATAATTTCATTTGAAATGCATAAAAAAATAAAAATAAAATTAAAAATAAAAATAAAAAAGAAAAAGAAAAAGAGAGAGATGACATGTTTGATATAGTGATTGAGATAAACATTGCATAAATAAATGTTTCTTATAGTCTATTCGAGCTAAACTCGAGTAGGGATCAAGATTCATTTTATAGAATATTTTTTAATTGCGAAACAAACTTATATGCAACCAAGTGGCTAGGAGGTCAAGATGTCACCTACGTGATATTTACTCAATTTCAATGTATTTATGATTTCAAAAAAAAATTAAAATCAATTGTGGCAAGTACATTGCTGCATGTATATCAAGTTTTACATTATGCTATTTGTTACTCTATCATTTGAAAGTTTAAAATACAATCAACTTTTTCAATCAATTTTCTCCATCCACATAATTTTATCTAATCTCTCATGTACCATTTTTATGTACAAGTAGCATAATCCTTGTAACCATACAATAGTAAATCTTGTTTGGGTTGGTAGTGACGAGACAATTTCCATCTGGAGGTAAGGCGACACAATGCATGATGTCTTGACAAACATGCCCTTAGCATAATGGCTTTGGGTGTAATTAACATGAGTTCAAAATTTTGATGATTCATTGGATTCTACAATTCACACCAAGTATTGTATTTTGATGCGTTCTTATCAATGCAAGAGTTGAGATATCCATTGTCGAGAGTCATTTTAAATTCAACACATGCCTAATACCCAAATGCACACGGGCAAACACAGCATCAAGGGACAAGCAATGTTTAATTGAACCTAGGGAATAATACTTGCACATTTTGGTAAGTGAGTCGAAGTTTCAAATTCTTACATTTAAGACTCCAAATTTGAAGGTACTTGACTAATTTTTTTTTTACATTTTTCCTTTGATCTTCTAATTAAATTAGGAATTTTTATATTAGAAAAAAATATCATTTTTATTAATAAAATTGCTTTAAAATTTAATTTACCAGTGGAAATTGATGAATGCAACACGAAAATATAAAACTCAACCAATAATAAAGAATAGTTAAAAAATAACTTAACCCTCCACCGAATCCTGCTCCTCCGCAATTTTTTGGAAATTATTTCCATCATGAAATGCATGCGTGATAATCTATTACAATCCTAGTAAATAGATTGTGATATTTATCGATATGTCATTATTGTAACATCGACTTCCCAGGGCTATTCTCTATTTGCATTCCAATCTCCTAGAGAGAGGGGCTAAATGATCTATATAGACAGGCATAGGCAAAGATATAAAAATAGAGAACATCATATCATTTCCATCATTTTTTTCAACGTAATGAATAGTGTAACAAAAAAAATGTTTATTAAATCATTTTTCAATATATCGAATAGATAACTAGGATGATATCACACTTGCGCATCTCATAAAAAGTATGGTAATTCGGGTTGTAATAAACAAGAGACTTGTGGTTTCTCATAGAAAATTACAGCACAACCTGCTAATAGGATGTAGGTGGAAAAAGGAGCTCGATCGGTGTTCAAAACTTCAGAGGATGCTCAAACAAGATTGCCATCTCAATCTGCAAAATCAATATTAGGATCCCACGTTTAAGTAAACAAATTAACAATATAAAAGCATAAAATTTCAGCGTCACCAAAGCAGCGATCTATTCTTGAGCAGCCTCATCTAAAATGGAACAAATTTATTTATTTAACTTTGTCTCTTGAAAACACCCATATCAAAGGCCAGGTGCAAGCACATATTGTTGAATATTTGTTCAAAATCAATGGACTGATAATGGGCTGATTATTGGGCTCAATTGTGAAATCAATGGAATCAAAAGAAATTGAAAAATAGAAACTTTGATTTTTGCCTATGCATATGCATAGACTTAATTTTGTGCATACATGAAATGTGTTTTGATCAAATCAGAATCAAATTTGCTTCCATTATGGGTACGCAAGATTTATACTATGTGTATGCATAGTGTTAAAAAATAGCCATTGACTGGTTTTTCAATTTGAAACTCGATGACCATTTTGAATGAAAAAGTTGCCACTTTTCATCATGGTTTGGCACGATTTCGTGATGTATTAATTGAAGCCTATAAATAGGTGATGAATAAGTAATACAAACATATGAAAAACATATTGAAGATTAAATTCATTTCATTGTGAAGATCAAAACCTCTTATATTTAAAATCCTTTTGTGTTCTTGAAGTTTTGGTAGAAAACATTAAGTGCTTAAATTTTCTCTATTACAGGCTTGATTAATCATTCAAACCATTTGCCAAGAGTCCCTTTAAGCATCTGATTCAATCCTAGAGGGGGCAGATATCGTTTGAGGACAACGATTTTCGTGTTTGAGCCTTCATTGCGATTCGGGTGATTTCTTTATCTTTTCTTCATTGTTGGTTCTTTGTTTCTTCTCCTTCCCCTTGTGAAAATATTCCCAAACAATTTCAAATGATTTTTTTGCAATAGAGAAAGGAACCGCTATGGTGACAATCAAGTTTTGTTCGTTTGGAATAGCGTTGAAGAGCTTTTACACATTTGATCCGGAATTGGTATCGTTACGGAATCTACACTTCTTCTACAAAGAAATCTAGATTGATTTGAAAAGAAATGTTGAAGAATGAAGGATTAAATTCGTCGTCAAGTATTCAACTTCGGTAATTATCATTTCGCCTTCTCAATTTCTATTTTGGTAAGTCGAAATTATGTTCGATCTTCGTGGGTTTTGACTACATATGAAATCTGACTTTATATGCATAAAACAGATTGAACATTTGTTTAAATCTGATTTTGATATGTGTTAATGGGAAACGACTGGATATTAATGTTGTGCATTATAGTTTAATGATCAAATGATGGATAAGAATATATGAATGGCTACATTGCTTTTAATGTGAAAAGGTGAATTTATGCATGACCTTTTGTCCTAATTCGCATATTCTGATTTGTGTTTTCTCAATTCAAAACTACATATGTACATGATCATATGCCGAAAGTTGTTAAGCAATGTATTATTTCCTTTTTGGTTTAAGTTGAAACCGAAAATTGGTTAACTAAAACCAGGATAAAATGGTAGAACATATCTTTCGATCTTTGTGATTGATGATTTACAAATTGTGATAAATAGAATACTTAAAAGAAGTATAAACATAATGAGAAAGATGAAAGGATGTGAATTTCCAAAGTTTGGCTTATTCAATTTTGATGAATGTTACTACATGCGGAAATGAAATAATTTTATTATTCTTGCTTTATCATGGCAATTGGCAATGATCCATATGCATGGGATAGTAGTGTTGGAGGAATGCCAACTATTTGTTGATCGAATATGAACTTTCATGACTATACTTTTTATTGAAATATGAAAACGACATTGTAAATTTGTTGATTGATTTCATTAACTTTAGTTCATAATGATAGCCTCAATTAAGTAAGATGAATTATGCAAAATTATATTTGCATATGAATATGACAAAATGTAATTTTGATCAAATGTGAATAAGGTGAACATGTACTTTATAATTTGACATGACACTATCTAATGACATGTCACAAAAGTGATGGGCTACACATGCTTGAAGAAGTTGCAATTCTTGTGAATCAAGATGCATAGTCTTCTTCATTGATTGAATTTGACTTCAATCGTGGAACCAATTGAGTAGGCTTATACTTGAAAAGCATTGTTGGTCTATGAGATGACCTTGATCAAATTGTGTGTGATCAAAATTAAAAATAGTTGGATTGAAGTACATTGTGACTTAAGGACAACTATCAGAAAGTACGTAGATTTTCACGAATATTATCCAAGTGATAAGTGTATTGAACTGCAAGAGTTGATGAACTTCAAGTTCAAGTATAACCTAAAATGTGGGGGTTAACATTAATGCTTTTGAACTTCTATGAAAAGTTCAAAACTTATGGATGCAATATTACTAAATTGCATATGGATTCCTAATTGAGGAATTGTGAGGGTAATTTAGTTTAAAAATTACTTATAACTTTTAATTATAGAAAGATATCTATGAAGGAGAAAATGTAGAAATCCTCATACAATTATAAGGATAATATACACTAAGTCTAAAGTAGATGAAATGGGATAAAAGCCTATTTTGGTGTCTGCAAAAACAATTGGAATATTTGAAAAATATTCATAAAATTGAAGATCATTGTAATGATTCAATTATGAGAATTGAATACCCTGTATGAAATCCACTAGTAAAAGTGATTGAATAGTGTAATGATTTGATAGAAATCATCGAACAGTGTTTGGAAATTTATAAAGCTTTAGATAAATTTAGTGAGAAGCATGTAGCTTCATAAGAGGATTTCTTGGTGATGATAAGTTGTATCTATTAAATGAATCGATCGTTGGCTAGCTACATTTAATAAGATACCAAGTCACATATAATGGAAAGTCTAGATGTATAAGCTGTAGACATGACTTCATAAGGAAATTAGACAAAGATGGAATTATTTCCCTGAATTATGTAAAGTCAACCGAGAACTTAGCGGATCTTTAACCAAACCACTAAATAGAGATTTAGTAGTGTCTATTTCAAGTAGGATGAGATTAAAACTCCTAAACTAAAAGGTCCACCAATGACGTGTGAAGATCAAAACCTCTTATATTCAAAACCCTTTTGTGTTCTTGAAGTTTTGGTAGAAAACACTAAGTGTTTAAATGTTTATCTATTACAATGCTTGATTAATCCTTCAAACCATTTGCCAAGAGTTCCTTTAAGCGTCTAATTCAATCCTAGAGGGGACAAACATCGTTTGAGGACAAAGATTTTCGTGTTTATCCTTTCTTCATTCTTGGTTCTTTGTTTTTTCTCCTTCCCCTTGTGAAAATATTCCCTAACATTTTCGTAGGTGGGTAGCCGTAAAACATGAACTCGGGAGCTCTACCTGCTTTGATACGACTTTGAATCATCTTTTCTAAAAGCTTCATCTGATAAAGAATGGACAATTTTATTTATTAAAATTATGTCTTCCACCGAACACCTTTTATTCGTGACAGGATGGTTAGTCCTCCAGATATATGGAGGTAAACAGTTATACAAATGATCTGTGGCGTTAAAAAAAAAAAGAAAAAGGGCTGCAACAAATGAAGTGGAAAAACAAGTTCCGAAAGGTGCATCATCGTGCAGGTGCGTGTCATTTTGCACATGAAAAGAGAGGGAGAAGAGGTTCTCTGTTGAGGTGTACATATGTCTACAAGCTAGATGCTAGTCTAGCCTCCAAAATGGAAAAAGGAAGAACGAAATAATCTTTTCATGAAATCAAAGACGAGACTAAAATAAAAGATTAATAAATAATAACAGGTAATTGAAACACATATTTCCAAGATTTCACACAAGGACAAAAACCATATCCACGAAGGTACAAAGAATTAAGCAAATACTGACAGGTTACTCCATCATGACTACCAGGCATTATATAAAGCTTTACAAAGAATCCAAGCTTCTTGAGTGATCTCGTTTTGTGTGCAAAACATACTGTCTATATAAGTGATGTTGCAAAACAAACCCATAGAGGGGAAGAAATAGATTAAGAGAAAGTAATGCTATTTAGCTTCGCTGGGGTGCATCCCCAGTTTAGGTGGCTTTAATGTGTTATTAAATGATTGGTGAAATTAAATAAGTCACTTAATTTCACCAATCATTTAACCTATCATCTAATGCAACCTAGACTAGGGATCCATCCCCATTGGAGTTACATAGCATTATTCATTAAGAGAAAAGTAGGTAGAAGTTGTCATGCTGATCAGGATTAGAATTTAATGGAGCGTTTCCATGAAAAACGTGTCCAAGGAAAACAACAAAACAACTAAGCAGACGGCCTAAATCATTAATATTAAAATTAGACTTCTTCCAAGTTAAATCCTCGTAGATGGATTTTAACTTGAAATTGATCCCATCTTAAATGAAGTCAAAATACAGCTTTCAGAGGCAATAGTAACAGACTCATTTTTGCAGAAATTGTGGGATTTGCAAAACCGTAACACTAACCCCCAAAAGGAAAAGCAAGGCAGCAAGAAAAATATCATTACATGAAGTTATCGACTTACAGCTGTCAAAGCTGCTTCAGCGTCTTTATTTCCCGCCTTTCCACTAGCTCTATTCAAAGCCTGAATTTTCAATAACACGTTTTTAGATATACGACTTTACCAAAAGAAAATATAATAGCATTTTTACAGATGCATAAATCTTAGAATCGACAGAGTAGAAAAGGTCCATTTTGTAATACAAAACATTGCAGCTTGAATAAGCACTAGTCTTTCTGCTCACAGAACAGAAAAAATTGTTCCACACTTTTACCTGCTCCATACCATCACATGTCAAAACACCAAATATGCAAGGAACTCATGTGAACTATTGTCAATAGAGGATCATCAGCCATTAAATTTCAGTCAATGTGATTGCAATCAAAAGAGTATCACAAAGACGGAACTTTGGGCTCCATTTTACCTAGGTTTTGGAAAAAATGTATTTTGGAATAGTAATTTTTTGAAGAATTTATGGTTAAAAAAGAAGGAAAAAATTTTGGGTTTACATGTAATATTATTTTACTGAAGAATGTGTAGTTAAAAAAAAAAGGAAGAGAAAAATGTATTGAAGTTAAAATGGAGCCCAACAGGGGCTAAGAAAGCTTGACTGATTTCGAGTAGTGTGTGTGTGTGTGTACGACTTTACGGTGCTTGTCGTTGTAGGCAAGTGTAATTTCGATTTAATAGAAGATAATATCATAGGGAAGTTGCTTCCACAACTGCTTGCCCCAAACTATCTATCCACACAACTACTGTTTCCACTTCCCTTAGGAGGATGGGTGTAGCTATCTATGCCCACATTTATCAGTTCCTTAATTACATTGTAGAAATGGGTTGCTGTTTTATGTGGAAGCCCAGCCCAAATTTAAGGACTCAGCCCATACTCGGTCCAATGACCCAGAATGAAGAAGAATCTCGAAGCTCAAAAATTGGTTTTGAGAAAACGCGTTTTCAGTTTTTTAAATAACAACTTATACTAGATTTCAACACTTGGCTAAATAAAGGCCGTTGGATCAAAATGGGGCATCTCTCTTATAAAAGGAGAGTCTAGGGTTTGAGTGTTGCCCTCTCTCGCGCAGCTTCTATATTTTTCATGTTATTCTCTTCGTAATTTGGGTGAATCTCTCTTAGATCTTTGTGTAGATTTTCTGTAAAGGGATTGAATCCTTATGAACTCTTGTGTGAGTTCAACTCGGTGTTGAGGGTTTTGATAGTTGCTGTGGTTGGAACTGTGTGTTTCGGTTGTAATCGAAGTTTGTGGTATTTGGCCGGTGATTTTAATGGATTTGAGCCTATTCCTTTATGGATGCTCAACGGGGACTAGGCGATTTGATAAATCACTGAACCTCGGGACTTTGGCCGAAAAATCTTGTGTTCCGTTACTGTTTTCTACATATCTGCGTTTATACTTGATTTTTGCCTCAAATATTTTTGGTCTTTATACTTTCCTGGACCCACATACATGGATAAGAGCACTTCTGCTCCTAGGTGATTTCAATTTCGGGATGGTACCAAATCTATGGAGACGAACTTGCTTGTCAATTTTGCAGAAATGATTCAATGTTCATAGAGAGATCAAATAATGAAGTAATTGAGGGAACCAAACATCATATCTAGGGAAAAGTTAATATTCGAAAAAAAAAGGTGACGAATAGTGAATCATCTCAGCTTTTTTCCAATGAAAAGATAATAAGGGATCACAGTAGAGAGTCAAGAATCAACAAAAAAATTTTGAAAAAAAAAATAAAAAAAATAATAATAAGCATCATTTCGTCCATGTTGCATATCCAATTAAGTGAATCCAGCAAAAGTATTAGCTCCTTGACCAACATGGATGACAAGAAATTACTCAATCTGGCAAGCAGTGATGGTTAATACTTATTTGGAAGAATGTTAGCATTCGGCTCCTTCCAGAGTGACCAAGTAATAGTGACTTGCACATCTCCATCAAACCTTACCTTTTCAGTGACCCCCAAATCCCAAATTTTGCTGAAAAAAGTTGAAAATGCTAAGATAACAGATTCTCCAACAACAACAATCTGAATTAGATATTCTATAGAACTTGGAATACAATTTTACGATTAACATAACTGATGCAATGCTATAAAGAGGATCTTGCTTCGTAATAAATAACCTTCGATCATTGAATAAAATTGCAGTCTTCCTCCAATTCTAATGTGAATCTGCGAAGCAACGAAAACTACGGAACCCACAACTAGATTAACACCAAATTCCAAGAAAGCCAATAGGCAAGGTTTTGGATTGGACCCCAAAAGATGAATCAAGCAACCAATAATTGAAGAAATTACCAACCTCTTGATTACACGATTTATGAATATCAATTGAATTTGTGAACGCCACAAGAAAATTAATTTCTTGATAAGTTCGAATTATTCAGTAAGAACAAAAGAATTGGAAGCAAAATAGCCTCTCGAATTAAATTCAATATTCAAAGTCTTGTTTGTTTTTTACAATGAAAGAAATAATGGCTATTTATACTAGAACTATAAAACCCTAGAAAATATTGTAAAAAATAGAATTAAGACTCCTAGGCTATAAAAAGTTGCCAAAATTAAGAGTTCTAACTAAAATAAACTACTCCCAAAAAAAGGAAAATTTTTGGTCCCTTACTTAACCATGCAACCACATGGTTGTAACTTGTGCGGTCGCACAAGTCAAAAAAATGGCCCAGCTGATTTTCTGTTGACCAACATGCGACTGTATGGTGGTTTAGCATGTGCGATCGTACAGTTTAACCCTCGGCCTCCGATTTCGTCCACGTGTATTGAGTTGATCTAATTGATTCTGGCCTACGACCCCAACATGAAATTTGATATTTGGCTTATTAACTCCAACATTGCATACTCTAAAGCTCGAACAAACAATTGCATACTCTTGTTGGCTTGAATTAGGTTCGAATCTTGGTCCCTGCCCCTTGTCAACAATCAACAAGTTCTTAATAGTTTGGCACCTACCTCGGATCACATCATTCCCTCCCTCTTTGAAATGATTTGTCCTCGAATACAGAACTTCAAGATCATGATTGTTTCCATGGACCTCAAGCTTTATGATGCCATGGGACGGACCGTCTCCTCTTGGGTAAAGCTTTGAACTCCTTTGCAAACGATCACGCCCTTTTGGTTGATTCTTCCAAGTCCAATTACCGTATCTGAATATGTTACCCCTCTTCCAGTCACTGCCTTGGAATGAGCACAACTCCATTTCCGGTTTGTCATGTGTCAAACCATATCCAACCTCTGTTTTGGATTTTGAAACCCCGCAAGGCCATGGTTATATAATTCTTCTTCAATGCTCCACAAATATTCTAGTTGTACTGCATCCATTGGATATTCAAACAGTGATACTCCTTTAAAAAAAGTGTTCATGCAATAAGTTTTCACATTCCTGCATCGAAGAGATATTCGAACTGGGGAGGTATTTGTTAGTCCTCACCGACTCACTCTCAAGCTGACTCTTCTTTTCATAGAAACTCACCTGTCATTTTTCTCTCAGCTTAAAAGACTCTCTTTCTTTTCCCTCTTGTGTCTCTACTCTGTTTGTCTATCACTTAGTCACCTCACCATTTTCTCTCGAGCTCTCCTTTTGTCTCTCATTGACTTTCCTCTCTTCCTCACTTTTCAACTTCATTTGGTCATCGTATACCTTCTGCGATGTTAAAGGTACAAGTGTGATTGATTTTCCATCCTTGTCAAAACTGTATCTATTTCTAAACCAATCATGCTTCACCTTCCTATCATACTACCACAGTCTACCCAACAATATATGACCCGCATGCATAGGCACAACATCACACAATACTTCATCCTTATACTGCCCGATTGAAAGGTCCACTAGTACTCTCTCATTTACCTTAACCTCTCCACAATCATCCAACCATTGCAATTTATAAAGTTTAGGTGTTTTTTAGTAGTTATCCTAGCTTCTCTACAAGTGTAGTACTAACTATATTGGAATAGTAACCTCCATCGATTATTAAGCTACATACCTTGTTCTGCACATGGCATCAAGTATGAAAAATGTTCTCCCATTGTTGTTCATCTTCTTTCACCTTGACTTGTGTGTTGAGTGCACGCATCACCACAAAGTGATGCGAACCCCGTAGCAATGGAAACTACGAAACCCACAACGAGATTGATGCGGAACCCAAGAACGCCAATACTAACCCGATTTTGGATCTCGAACCCCAAGAATTGAACCAAGAAACCCTAGATTAGCGAAGAACCTAAAACCCCTTGATTACATTTAAAAGAACCCACAATCCGATTGATAGAACGCCACAAGAAGTTGAATCTTGATAAGTTCCAAGATTGTTCAAGAAGAATAATAAATTGAAAGAAGAAATTTCTCTCTATATAATATTAATTCAAAAGTCAAAAGTTCAAAAGTTGTTACAATGAAAAGTAATCTCCTATTTATACTAATGAATAAAAAACGTCCAAAACCATCAAATTATGGTAATAATTTGATTTCATAAGAATTCTATCGAAACTAGGAAATTCGGCCAAAATTAGAAAATTCGTCAATTTTTTTGGCTGGTGCAGCCGCATGGTGTAAATCCATGTGGTCGCATGGTTCAACGGGAATTAGTCTTTTGGTTTTCGGTATGCACGTGTGCGGCCGCATGTGGTTTTTCCTGTGCGGCCGCATGGTGTTGTCTTCAGCCTTCGCTTTCGTCGCTTGATAACAAATTGATCCAAGTTGATTGGGCCTTCGACCCGAACATGAAAGTTGCTCAATTTTGAGTCCCGAACATGGTTCCATCCATGGTTTCTTGAACGAGCAATCCCATCGCTTGTTTCACTTGCTTTGCCCTTGATCGCGTCATTGGCCCGCCGTCGACAATCAACGGGTCTTGTCTCGCACTTGCCTTCGTCGGGTTCGACTCCTGGATCATATCATCTCCTCCCTCTTCAAAAGGATTCGTCCTCGAATCTGAACCTCCATCAAACAGAGAGAGATCAGATACATTAAAAGTAGCCAAAATAGTGTACTCACCTGGTAAATCCACTTTGTATGCATTGTCATTGATCCTCTCGATGATTTGAAAAGGTCCATCGCCTCGTGGTTGCAATTTTGACTTCCTCTGTTTTGGAAAACGCTCTTTTCTGAAATGCACCCAGACCCAATCTCCAGGCTCAAATGTAACGCGTCTTTTTCCTTTATTTGCTTTTGATGCAATCAGCTTTCCTTTCTCTTCGATCTGCATCCTGACCTTTTCATGGAGTGTTTTCACCATTTCGGCTTTTCGTTTCCCATCCAAGCTACCTCGTTCATGCATAGGCAAAGGCATTAAATCCATAGGTGTTAGTGGATTAAAACCATAAACAATTTCAAAAGGAGAAAACGAAGTAGTAGAATGTGTAGCTCGATTATATGCAAACTCTATAAACGGTAAACACTCTTCCCATGATTTCAGATTTTTATTGATCACTGTCCTAAGTAGTTGAGTCATAGTTCGATTAACTACCTCAGTTTGTCCATCTGTTTGTGGGTGACAAGTTGTAGAAAACAATAACTTAGTTCCTAACTTACTCCACAGAACACGCCAAAAATGACTCAAAAACTTCACGTCCCTATCAGACACTATACTTTTAGGTACTCCATGTAAACGTACTATTTCCCTAAAGAATAAGTCCGCAATATTAGTAGCATCGTCAGTTTCATGACATGGTATGAAGTGCGCCATCTTATTAAACCTATCGACCACTACAAATATTGAATCCCGACCCTTTTTTGTCCTAGGCAAACCTAACACAAAGTCCATAGATATGTCTACCCAAGGTTCACTAGGTATAGGCAAATGAGTATACAAACCATGGGGTTGAACCTTAGACTTAGTCTTTTTACAAGTTATGCACTTTTTACATATTTGTTCTACGTCATGTCGCATTTTAGGCCAATAAAAATGTTCCCCTAATATGTCTAAAGTCTTTTGAACCCCGAAGTGTCCCATTAAACCACTCCCTTGTGCTTCCCTTACCAATAATTCACGCAAAGAACAATTAGGAATGCACAACTTATTTTCCCTAAACAAATATCCTTCATGCCTATAGAATTTATCAAATGCACCTTTGTCACATGAAGTATAAATAGTAGAAAAATCACAATCAGATTCATACATGCCCTTAATATGCTCGAAACCAAGTAAATTAGTACTTAATGAATTTAAAGGCACGTACTTTCGAGACAACGCATCAGCAACTATATTTTCGTTACCTTGTTTGTACTTGATGACGTAGGGAAATGTCTCGATAAACTCCACCCATCTCGTATGTCTTTTGTTCAATTTACCTTGACCTCGCAAATGCTTTAAAGATTCATGATTGGTGTGTATCACGAACTCCTTTGGTCATAAGTAGTGCTGCCAAGTCTCTAATGCTCGAACAAGCGAATACAGCTCCTTGTCATATGTTGGATAATTCATTGCTGCCCCACTCAACTTTTCGCTAAAGTAAGCAATAGGTCCCCTTTCCTGCATTAACACTGCTCCTATACCTATTCCTGATGCATCACACTCAACCTCGAATGTTTTATCAAAATTTGGTAATGCCAAAACAGGTGCTTTACATAGCTTATCCTTAATTGTGTTAAATACAATTTCTTGAGATTCTCCCCAATGAAAACCTACACTCTTCTTTACTATTTCAGTCAACGGTGTGGTGATGGTGCTAAAATCTCTTACAAATCGCCTATAAAAACTAGCGAATCCATGAAAACTCCTAACTTCAGTTATAGTCTTAGGTGTTGGCCATTCTTTTATAGCTTTTATCTTTTCTTCATCGACTTCCACCCCATTAGCACTAACCACAAATCCTAGGAAAACAACTCTGTCCATGCAAAATGTGCACTTTTTGAAATTAGCATATAGTTGTCCCTTTCACAACACAACAAGCACACAATTTAAATGTTCTAAATGCTCATCTAGGTTTTTGCTATAGATTAAGATGTCATCAAAATAAACTACAACAAATTTCCCAATAAAAACACGCAAAACATGGTTCATTAAATGCATAAAAGTGCTCGGTGCATTAGTGAGTCCAAACGTCATAACTTACCATTCATACAATCCATACTTAGTCTTAAACGCCGTTTTCCATTTATCACCCTCCCGCATGCGAATTTGATGATACCCACTCTTAAGATCAATTTTACTAAAAATGCAAGCACCATGCAACTCATCAAGCATATCATCTAACCTAGGTATTGGGTGACGATACTTTACCGTGATATTGTTGATAGTTCGGCAATCCACGCACATTTTAGGCACCAACAAAACAGGTACAGCACATGGACTCATGCTCTCCCTGACAAAACCTTTGCTCATCAACTCCTCCACTTGCTTTTGAAGCTCCTTCGTCTCCTCGGGATTGCTTCGGTAAGCTGGTCGATTTGGTATGACAGCTCCGGGTATAAAGTCAATCTGGTGCTCGATGCCTTTGATTGGTGACAATCCACTTGGCATCTCCTCAGGAAACACATCGTCGAACTCCTGCAATAAAGACTTAACCAAACTAGGGAGGGATGTGTTGGAATCCTCGAAATTGAGAAGGGACTCCTTGTACACTAACAATATCATTTGCCTTTTCTCTCCTCTCAACTGACTCTTTTTCTCTCCGCTCATGTGGATTCTCTCTCTTTTCTCCACTCTCAGCCGCCTCACTATTTTCTCTCTTATTGATGATTTCACTATTGCCTCTCCTTTTTCCTGACTCTCTTATTCTCTCGTCTTCCTCACTTTTCAGCTTGATTTGATCTCCATACACTTGTGCCGGTGTTAATGGCGCAAGAGTAATAGTCTTCCCATCCTTGACAAAGTTATAACGATTCCTATATCCATCATGTGTGACCCTTCTATCATATTGCCATGGTCTTCCTAACAAGATATGACCCACATGCATAGGCACCATATCACATACTACTTTATCACTATAACTCCCAATTGAGAAATCAATTAAAACTCTTCTATTCACCCTAACTTCCCCACTTTCATTCAACCATTGCAACTTATAAGGCCTAGGGTGTCTTAACAATGTTAGTCCTAATTTCTCAACTAAAGTTGTGCTAGCTACATTCGTCCAACTCCCACCATCAATAATCATACTACATACCTTATTGTTGACGTAACAACGTGTGTGGAATATATTTTCTTGCTGCTGCTCCGAATCATCCACTTTGACTTGAGTGTTAAGAGCTCTCCTTGACACCAACGATTCCCCAACAGCAAACTCCAATTTTTCTTCTTCTTCAACGTCCTCCAATGCAGGCATGTCCTCAAACTCTCCTTCACTTTCACTCACCACCTCTCCATTATCCAACAAACCCATTACTCGTTTATTTAGGCATTGAGAAGCAATGTGCCCTGACCCCAAGCATCTGAAACACTTGACGTCTCGATTCCTTGATGGTTGTGAATCTGTTTTAGGTGCTATTTTGCTAGCACTTTCTTCTTTCCCCTTCTGCCACTCATTCCTACCTTTAGGTACGGCTTTATCACCTTTGTTGTTGTTGTTCCACCTTGGCTTCCAAGATGGATTAACGCTCGAAGTTCCTAACGGCTGCCTAGCTGCCCCTTTCCTCTTCAGCTGTATCTCTACTTTCATAGCCACATGCAACATGTCTTCCAACTCCACATAATGTTGCAACTCCACTACATTGGCAATTTCCCTATTCAACCCATTCAAGAATCGTGCCATGGTAGCCTCCCGATCCTCCACCACATTGGCTCTAATCATGAGTATTTCCATCTCCTTATGATAGTCCTCTACACTTTTCGACCCTTGATATAGACCTTGCAGTTTTTGATGGATCTCTCGGTAATAGTGGCTAGGAACAAACCTCTTTCTCTTCAATGACTTCAATTCCTCCCAAGTGCTGATTGGTCTTCCCCCACTCCTACGTTGTGAAGTAATCACCTGATCCCACCATGAAATTGCATAGTCACTGAACTCCAAAACTGTTAACTTCACCTTTTTCTCCTCCAAATAGTTATAACACTTGAAGATCATTTCAACCTTCCTTTCCCACTCCAGGTATGCCTCGGGATCACTCCTTCCTTTGAATGAAAGAACTGTCATTTTTATATTTCCCAAGTTTCCATCCAACTCCTCCTCGCGATCATTCCGACCCCGTCTGTCGAACCTATCGTCTCTATTCCTCATCCTTCCCATCTCAACACCGTGAAATTCATCTTCACCCATGTCACTCCCATATCCATACTCCTCTCGCTTTCCCTCCTAGGCTCCCGTCTATCCGGTCATCTGGCATTGGATACATTCACTCGATGCCCCCGACTAAGATTAGCCACTGATGTATCTAATCTATTCATCCAAGCCTCCTACATCTCCAACCTATCTCTCACATCTCCAAACGCCCTCTTAAACCTTTGCACTAAATCCTCCAATGCATTGCTATTATTGCCCTATCGGCTTGAGTTTGATTCTGCCCTTTCTGACATCCTAACACTAAAGTTTTATTTTACTGCCTCACCAAAAGTCACTCGGAACACACACAAGGCTTTTACCCTCTATTAAGCTCACCTCTCTGCCTTTTACCATTTAGTTCTTTCAACAATTGCTTTTAGGAACAATCAATGAACTCAATCAATCAATCAATCAATCAAATCCTGTAGAATTCCCCAAACCAGATGTGACTCAATAATTATAACAAAGGACTCAAAGAAAACTTTTAAAGCTTGACTTGAATTGAAGGAATGGAATGATTTAATGTGTCCAAGTAATTTAGAAACGATAATGAATAATAAAAGTTGGTATTTGACGGATCAATAATATTTAAGTTTTTTTTACTGTACGGATGAACAGTAATTTTTTTCAGATCCGGAAATCAATAACAAAACCAACAAAGAAAACGAAAACTGATTTGGGCGAAAATTGAGCCCAGAAACGGAATTTGAAGATTTTTGATGAAACTTTTGGATCAAAAGATCAAGAAAACCTTCTGGACACAAGAACACAAGGAATTGAAAAAAAAAAGATATAACCTGATTAAATTGGAGCCAAATCTCTGATACCAACTGATGCGAACCCCGTAGCAATGGAAACTATGAAACCCACAACGAGATTGACGCGGAACCCAAGAACGCCAATACTAACCCGGTTTTGGATCTCGAACCCCAAGAATTGAACCAAGAAACCCTAGATTAGCGAAGAACCTAAAACCCCTTGATTACAATTAAAAGAACCCACAATCCTATTGATAGAACGCCACAAGAAGTTGAATCTTGATAAGTTCTAAGATTGTTCAAGAAGAACAATAAATTGAAAGAAGAAATTTCTCTCTCTATAATATTAATTCAAAAGTCAAAAGTTCAAAAGTTGTTACAATGAAAAGTAATCTCCTATTTATACTAATGAATAAAAAGCGTCCAAAACCATCAAATTATGGTAATAATTTGATTTCATAAGAATTCTATCGAAACTAGGAAATTCGGCCAAAATTAGAAAATTCGCCAATTTTTTTGGTTGGTGCGGCCGCATGGTGTAAATCCATGCGGTCGCATGGTTCAACAGGAATTAGTCTTTTGGTTTTCGGTATGCATGTGTGTGGCCACATGTGGCTTTCCCTGTGCGGCCGCATGGTGTTGTCTTCAGCCTTCGCTTTCGTCGCTTGATAACAAATTGATCCAAGTTGATTCGGCCTTCGACCCGAACATGAAAGTTGCTCCATTTTGAGTCCCGAACATGGTTCCATCAATGGATTCTTGAACGAGCAATCCCATCGCTTGTTTCACTTCCTTTGCCTTTGATAGCGTCATTGGCCCGCCATCGACTATCAACGGGTCTCGTCTCGCACTTGCCTTCGTCGGGTTCGACTCCTGGATCATATCATCTCCTCCCTCTTCAAAAGGATTCATCCTTGAATCTGAACCTCCATCAAACAGAGAGAGATCAGATACATTAAAAGTAGCCGAAATATTGTACTCACCTGGTAAATCCACTTTGTATGCATTGTCATTGATCCTCTCGATGATTTGAAAAGGTCCATCGTCTCGTGGTTGCAATTTTGACTTCCTCTGTTCTGGAAAACGCTCTTTTCTGAAATGCACCCAGACCCAATCTCCAGGCTCAAATGTAACGCGTCTTTTTCCTTTATTTGCTTTTGATGCAATCAGCTTTCCTTTCTCTTCGATCTGCATCTTGACCTTTTCATGGAGTGTTTTCACCATTTCGGCTTTTCGTTTCCCATCCAAGCTACCTCGTTCATGCATAGGCAAAGGCATTAAATCCATAGGTGTTAGTGGATTAAAACCATAAACAATTTCAAAAGGAGAAAACGAAGTAGTAGAATGTGTAGCTCGATTATATGCAAACTCTATAAATGGTAAACACTCTTCCCATGATTTCAGATTTTTATTGATCACTGTCCTAAGTAGTTGAGTCATAGTTCGATTAACTACCTCAGTTTGTCCATCTGTTTGTGGGTGACAAGTTGTAGAAAATAATAACTTAGTTCCTAACTTACTCCACAGAACACGCCAAAAGTGACTCAAAAACTTCACGTCCCTATCAGATACTATACTTTTAGGTACTCCATGTAAAGGTACTATTTCCCTAAAGAATAAGTCTGCAATATTAGTAGCATCATTAGTTTTATGACATGGTATGAAGTATGCCATCTTACTAAACCTATCGACCACTACAAATATTGAATCCCGACCCCTTTTTGTCCTAGGCAAACCTGATACAAAGTCCATAGATTTGTCTACCCAAGGTTCACTAGGTACAGACAAAGAAGTATACAAACTATGGGGTTGAACCTCAGACTTAGCCTTTTTACAAGTTATGCACTTTCCACATATTTGTTCTACGTCATGTCACATTTTAGGCCAATAAAAATGTTCCCCTAACATGTCTAAATTCTTTTGAACCCCGAAGTGTCCCATTAAACCACCCTCCATGTGCTTCCCTTACCAATAATTCACGCAAAGAACAATTAGGAATGCACAACTTATCTTCCATAAACAAATATCCTTCATGCCTATAGAATTTATCAAATGCACCTTTGTCACATGAAGTATAAATAGTAGAAAAATCACAATCAGATTCATACATGCCCTTAATATGCTCGAAACCAAGTAAATTAGTACTTAATGAATTTAAAGGCACGTACTTTCGAGACAACGCATCAGCAACTATATTTTCGTTACCTTGTTTGTACTTGATGACGTAGGGAAATGTCTCGATAAACTCCACCCATCTCGCATGTCTTTTGTTCAACTTACCTTGACCTCGCAAATGCTTTAAAGATTCATGATTGGTGTGTATCACGAACTCCTTTGGTCATAAGTAGTGCTGCCAAGTCTCCAATGCTCGAACAAGTGAATACAGCTCCTTGTCATATGTCGGATAATTCAATGCTGCCCCATTCAATTTTTCGCTAAAGTAAGCAATAGGTCTCTTTTCCTGCATTAACACTGCTCCTATACCTATTCCTGATGCATCACACTCAACCTCGAATGTTTTATCAAAATTTGGTAATGCCAAAACAGGTACTTTACATAGCTTATCCTTAATTGTGTTAAATGCAATTTTTTGAGATTCTCCCCAATGGAAACCTACACACTTCTTTACTATTTCAATCAACGGTGTGGTGATGGTGCTAAAATCTCTTACAAATCACCTATAAAAACTAGCCAATCCATGAAAACTCCTAACTTCAGTTATAGTCTTAGGTGTTGGCCATTCTTTTATAGCTTTTATCTTTTCTTCATCGACTTCCACCCCGTTAGCACTAACCACAAATCCTAGGAAAACAACTCTATCCATGCAAAATGTGCACTTTTTGAAATTAGCATACAGTTGTTCCTTTTAGAACACAACAAGCACACAATTTAAATGTTCTAAATGCTCATCTAGGTTTTTGCTATAGATTAAGATGTCATTAAAATAAACTACAATAAATTTCCCAATAAAAGTACGCAAAACATGGTTCATTAAACGCATAAAAGTACTCGGTGCATTAGTGAGTCCAAACGGCATAACTAACCATTCATACAATCCATACTTAGTCTTAAACGCCGTTTTCCATTCATCACCCTCCCGCATGCGAATTTTATGATACCCACTCTTAAGATCAATCATACTAAAAATGCAAGCACCATGCAACTCATCAAGCATATCATCTAGCTTAGGTATTAGGTGACGATACTTTACCGTGATATTATTGATAGCTCGGCAATCCTCGTACATTCTCCAAGTCCCGTCCTTCTTAGGCACCAGCAAAACAAGTATAGCACATGGACTCATGCTCTCCCTGACATAACCTTTGCTCATCAACTCCTCCACTTGCTTTGAAGCTCCTTCATCTCCTCGGGATTGCTTCAGTAAGCCGGTCGATTCGATATGACAGCTCCGGGTACAAAGTCAATCTGGTGCTCGATGCCTCTGATTGGTGGCAATCCACTTGGCATCTCCTCAGGAAACACATCATCGAACTCCTGCAATAAAGACTTAACCAAACTAGGGACGGATGTGTTAGAATCCTCAAAATTGAGGAAGGACTCCTTGTACACTAACAATATCATTTGCCTATTTTCGCTAATAGCCTTTTTCAACTTACTCTCTTTTGCATAGAAGTTGACCTTGGGCTTTTCTCTCCGCTCAGCTGACTCATTTTCTCTCCTCTCAACTGACTCATTTTCTCTCCGCTCATGTGGCTTCTCTCTCTTTTCTCCACTCTCAGCCACCTCACTATTTTCTCTCTTATTTTTGGTTTCACTATTGCCTCTCCTTTTTTTGGACTCTCTTATTCTCTCGTCTTCCTCACTTTTCAGCTTGATTTGATCTCCATACACTTGTGCTGGTGTTAATGGCGCAAGAGTAATAGTTTTCCCATCCTTGACAAAGCTATAACGATTCCTATATCCATCATGTGTGACCCTTCTATCATATTGCCATGGTCTTCCTAATAAGATATGACCCACATGCATAGGCACCACATCACATACTACTTTGTCACTATAACTCCCAATTGAGAAATTAATTAAAACTCTTCTATTCACCCTAACTTCCCCACTTTCATTCAACCATTGCAACTTATAAGGCCTAGGGTGTCTTAACAATGCTAGTCCTAATTTCTCAAGATTGTTCAAGAAGAACAAGAAATTGAAAGAACAAATTCTCTCTCTATAATATTATTCAAGCAAAAGTCCTTACAATGAAAAATATTTTCCTATTTATAGTAATGAGTAAAAAACGTCCAAACCCCATCAAATTATGGTAATAATTTGATTTCATAAGAATTCTATCGAAACTAGGAAATTCAGAAAAAAAATAAAAAAAATGAATTTTTTTCATTTTTTTGTTCTATGCGGCCGCATAGTGTTAATCTATGTGGCCGCATAGAACAAGTCCCTGCCCCCAATATTATCCCTGAGGCCATCTATGCGACCGCATAGGTTGTTTAACCATGCAATCGCATGGAACAATCTTCGGCTTCATTTTCTTCCGTCTTTATCACGTTGATCCAAGTCCTTTCGGCTCTCGACTCCAACATGAAACTTGCTCCATTTTGCGCCCCGAACATTTTGTCTTCATTGACTTGGTTGACGAGCAATCCCATCACTTCTTTCACTTGCTTCATCCTCGATCGCGTCATCGGTCCACCTTCGACGATCAACGGATCCTTCCCGTGACTTGACGCTTGAGTTGTCTTGGTTGTTGACGCGCCTTGATTCATATCACCTTTTCTTTTAAATTTTACATTAAGGACAATGTTTAGTTTAAGTTTAGGGGATGTATTATTATTAATTACCTAATTGCCTACCTAAATTTTTTTGTGTCAGTTGGACATTTCGGCTTACAATTACGTTTTACTATGAGATTTGGTGTTAATTTATGAACTGTGGATAGGATGCATGCCAGATTGATTGAAGCTTAACCTTGTAGAATTGAGTCTGACACTACGATGAAGCGTGTTGATTCATTTGTTAGATAGGTTGATTTATTTGGACATAGATGTTTTACCTAAACTATAGTAAATTATTTATCCTTAGAACTAATTTATCACAGTTTGGGGGTGACTTTACAGCTGTAGGAAGATGCGGATGTGAATTTGAATTCCATGCATGAAAACTTATGTGTGAATTGTCTTAGACTAATATGATAAAACGAGCGAAAGTTTTAAGTTGGAGGTTGGTTTATTTGAATAAATGTGTGGACGAGGCATTGCACTAATCAAGGCTTATACATTTGAAATCTAAAAACTTCTCTTTGATGTCTTCATGATTCGAGTAATTAAGCCTGCAAGGGTATCTTAAAACATGGTGCCCCAAAGTCGTCTGATTTGAGAGTCATCAACCTAAAGCTCGCTATAGGGGTCATTTAGAAGGCAATCAAAGATGAAGTTGCACTTAAAACAAAAATTGGTTCTCTTCAAAGCCTTTTTTACTCTGGTCAATAAGCCTGTAAATATGTTTAAAACCTGGTGTCCTAAAATCATCTGATTTTGGAGTCGTCTACCCAAATCCTGTTACAATGGTCATCTAGAAAGCTTGAAGGAGAGAATGCATAAATTAAAAAAAAAAACTTACGAAAAAAAAAGCACGTGTATGAAAAGAGCAAAAGCACTAAATACATTGGTTAAGCCCCAACACTTATTTGAGGAAATTTGACTTTCTATAAAGGATAATTAGCCAATTGAGTCGTGGCAGTCAAAGCAATCAAATAATTGGAGAATCCTTGTTCATTGAAGTGTTGACTTATAACTAGTAACGTCCTCTAAACTCAAGAGGGTGAGGATAGTAATGAAATATTCAACCTTAGGTTGTACACTAGGAATGAGTGAAAAATTGTAAGTTTGGGAGTGTGTGAATCACAAGAGAAATGTAAGGATATATTTGACAACAGAGGGTCGAGAATTGAAATAACTTGTGCAATCATGGTTGATTTCTTAGTTCTACACACATATACATCGATTTTGCACTGGAAGAGTAGATATTGGTTTGGTATTGCAACTTTGAAGTATGTTTGTGGAATAAACATCAAAATCTCGAATCTTGAGGTAAAAAGTCTGATTGTCCAACCATTATCTTTTGCATGCTTATGTGTTCGTAGTTATTTAGATGATAGTGTTGTGTGAGGACAAACAAATGTTTATGTTTGGAGGTATTTAATAAGTATATTTTATACACTTATTCAAGGCTTTAAAACGATGATATTTAGTTGCTCATCGGATGAATTATAGTCTAAATTGTTTTATTTGATGTTGAATAGGTAAAATTCGATAATGGTACAAGATATTGAAGGAAATAAGGAAAAGTTGACAAAATTAGAGCAAATGGCTAAGTTGCAAGAAATACAAAGCTCGAGGACTAAAGTGCAAATACTCGAAAATTGTTTCAGACATCACGATGAAGATTCAAGAGTGCTCGAAGTCAATTGGAAAAAGCAACATCGAAGGGATGAAATATAATCAAAGTATGATCATACATCAAGTTCTAACCGAAAAAATTTATGCACCATTTTCAGACTCATATTGAGACCCATTTTTGACATAGAAAATGATCGAATTTGAAAATGGTATCTGAAACAAAGTTTTAGCCCTTTAAGTAATGCTTTTCGAACGCATTTTGAATCATCTCAATCGAATATCAGAAGTAAAAGTTATGATAAAAAGACTGTATATTGTGCAGTGCAATCGAAGCTGACGGTAGCGCCCAAGCACTATCCCATAGTACCCAGGTGCCATGTTTCTGATTTTTTTTCACGAAATTCAGCGCTCAGGTGCCCAATTGTAGCACCTAGGTGCCTCACTACCGTAAAATAGGGGTTTCAAGTGAAATTCATCTTTTTAAAAGCCCAACTCAATCAAAACTCTTCCAATACTTGAAAAAGACAAAAATACAACCTGAGAGAAAGACAGTTGGAGAGGGGATTCACACATTGAGAGGCAAGAGAACATAATTGGATAATCAAAAGAAGAATTCAAATGATGAAAACATCATGTAATTGAAGGCTTAACGTATTGATTGGAAGAGGAAGGAGATCTTGGTGCAAGAATTCTAATTTTTCTTCTACATCTTATTTAAAGCCCGATGATGTCTTCCATAATAACGTTTTATTTTTTCTTTCATTACTCGGTCTTCGACAGATCCGAAACCTCCTGCTTTTGCTTGTCGGAGGCCGTAACGTAACCCAGCCGAACTTCCTCCGCCGCCTTGCTCTTGGATTTGAAATCGTGCGCGCTCTCGACCTTTTGAATGCACATTGAATATCACAATTAAAATGAGACTTTTACTTTGGAAACTAAGAGTAGCTAAATCTAATTTTAGGACAAACAATGTAACCTATTTGGAATCCTTTATTTTTTTAATTTCAGATTCTTATTGTTATGATTATACGTGTGGATTTTATTCATGTTCTCAATGCTTTGAATTTTCTGGTCAATTATTCAACGATTTCATGAACAGTAATTGCGTAGAGATGCGAATTCTTGTTTAAACCATATATTAAAATCCGATAAATTAATATAACGTGTAGAGATACCTATATTAATTACTGCAGTCATAAATGAATTCTTAGAACTATTAGTGCGTTTAACTAAGTTTGATTCACATAGAAATATGGAATTGAAACAGTTAAATAGGCTCAATGAGAACTCAAGAGGGGTAAATTGAATACAATAGAAGAATTTGACCGAACGTTACTTTAGATTTTATGAATCTCGATATTAGAAATAAAGGTGACCAATAGGTGAAGTTGTTCCTCCCTAACATCCAATTATTGTTTGAATTCCAAATCACTTTTTATTGCATCCATTCACATTTTAAGTAGTTAGATCAAAAAATCACAATCGATCATCGTTTTTTTTATATTTTCATCAAATAGAGGTTAAAGAAAATTGAATGAATTGCTCAAGTCTAGTCCTCGTGGGATCGACAACTTGGACTCTTAGGTCCACTTTATTACTTGCTACGATTCATAAACCAATGAGCATTAACTTGGGTCTTGCATCTTTTAACAGTTTGCTGATTAAATTTATTGGATTTTTCTGATACTAATGGTGTAAATGGTCTTAGCCCCGTAATATTGTTGTTATATTTACACCATAGTTTGAGCCGCTCCATTCTGCTAAATGATTCTGTTATCATAACGTGCAAGGAATGTAATATGAGAACATGACTGTAATTGTACCGAACTATGTGGAGAACTTGATGTCCAAGTATCCTTACTGGAATAGAACTGTGGGTACATATCACTTTTTTGTTACTTGTCATGATGTTGGTGTGAGGGCCACTGAAGGACTTCCATTCCTCGTAAAGAAGTCAATTTGTTTCATTTGCTCTCCAAGCTATGCTGTTGGATTTATTCCACACAAAGATATTGCCCTCCCACAAGTTTTGCAGCCCTTTGCCCTTCCAGTTGGAGGAAATGATGTGGAAAATAGGTATGTCCTATGAAATGTAACCTCTTGAGGCTTGAATAATATATGGTGTAACTTCTTCCTTATGGTATTTATCCCTTTTTTATGTGCTCTTTTTTGTTTGTTGGTTGCATTTTTGCTACAGTGATCTAAAAGTTGCTATTTTTCAAACATGTAAGATGCCCAGGACTTTGCAAGTTTATTAATAAATTTACATGTAAGATGCCCATGACTTTGCATGTAAGATCCTATCATGACTTTGCTAGTTTATCAATAAATTTTGTTCTTATTATTTGATGAATAGACTGATTTCTGGATGAACTTGTGTACGTTATCTATGCAACGGTCAAACAATATTATCTTAAAGAGAGAGAGAGAGACTTGCGGCACTGGTCAAAATAAGTTGCAAAAACTAAGGATATTAGTATAGGTTATAGACAAAAAATGTTGCAAAAGAATTATTAGCAATGTTTCTTGAACGCTGCAAAAAGGTTATTCACAACATTCAAAGAACACTGCCAAAAGGTTATTTACAACGTTCAAAGATCGTTGTCGTATCCTACTACTCTACGACAACATCGAGATTTGCAACATACACAAAAATGCTGCAAAAGGTCTATGGCAACGTTTTTCGAACATTGCAAAAGGCAGTTTTTGGTGTAGTGCAAATAGCCTCTGAAATTAAATTCAATATTCAATGTCTTTATTTAGTTATTCATTTCTTTTACAACAAAAGAAATAATGGCTATTTATATTAGAACTATAAAACCCTAGAAAATAGTGTAAAAAAGGGAATTAAGGCTCCTAGGCTATAGAAAGTTGTCAAAATTAAGAGTTCCAACTAAAATAAACTACTCGCGAAAAAAAAAAAAAAAAAAAATTTTGGTTTGTTACTTAACCATGTGACCGCATGGTTATAACTTGTGTGATCGCACAAGTCAAAAAAATGGCCTAGCTGATTTTCTGGTTTAGCTTGTGCGGTCGCATATTTAAGCCTCGGCCTCTGATTCTGTCCACGTGTATTGAGTTGATCTAATTGTTTCTGGCCTTTGACCCCAACATGGAACTTGATCTTTGGCTCATTAACTCCAACATGGCGTACT
This sequence comes from Olea europaea var. sylvestris, assembly GCF_002742605.1. Taxonomy (NCBI): domain Eukaryota; kingdom Viridiplantae; phylum Streptophyta; class Magnoliopsida; order Lamiales; family Oleaceae; genus Olea; species Olea europaea. Next base: position 3,771,164 of record NC_036243.1, on the reverse strand, counting down.
CAAAACTCGAACAAACAATTGCATGGTCTCATTGGCTCGAATTAGGTTCAAATCTTAGTCCCAGCTCCTAGTCGACAATCAACAAGTTCTCAATAGTTTGGTGCCTACCTCGAATCACATCAAATTCTCTTTCCTCTCTTGATATTTTCTCTTATTCTTACCTCTTCTCCGATTTCTCCCTCATCCTCTTCTTTAATTGCTCATGGTTTAGTTGCTTTAGTTCACCAGACGTTTTCCTCTGACCAAATCACTGTTTACACACATGTTACGGCTTGTGGTTGTGGCAATCACCTTCCAAACCTACTTGATCTTGTTCCTTTACTAACTGATTTTAATCCAACTAGTTCTGCTCAAGCTTTTGTTGACCATGTTAATCAATTACATATAAAATTAAACAAAAAATGCTTTAAGTAATTACCACTATATACTTGCAGTCGATTCATGCCATAGGCATAAAGAATTTAATGTTGATGATTAAGTAATGATTTGAAAAGTCCTAGAACGTTTTCCCAAACATGCTACTAAAAAAATATGTGCTGAATCTCTTGGTCTCTATCCATTATTATAAGGTAGGGAACTAATTCATATTTGCTTGATTTGTCAGCGCATTAAAATATTAGTCTGATTTTCAATATAGTGTATGTATATCCTTATATAGAGGCACATTCAAGCCTATGATTCTTGCCCACCCCTTTGGACTCTTCTTGTCACCACGTATCCCCCTTCTGATATCAATGATGAAGTGCTCAAAGATCAAGTTGTTGATACGAAAAATGGTGAATTTCATAAATTTATGCTACATTGGAAAGATCGTCAGCCAAGTGATTCTACTTGAATTAATGAAGATGAGTTTTGCCAACAAGATACAAGGTTATTGGATGCCTATCTTCACTATTACTCATCAAAGTTGAGTTCTTGTCAGCTGGGGAGAAATAGTACAATATTAAAAGTATATTCCAGACGTAGAACAAATTAAAATAATCAGGGTTTACTTTATTTTCCTTAATATCAGTCATTGTTAGTTAAAAGAATTTAGTTTGTTTCCTTATGTGGAAACCTATTTTTTCTTATTTATTTTAGTTTAGACTATATATAAGGAGGATCTTACTTTGTAATAACCAACTTTGATCGTTGAATAAAATTACAAAGTCTTCCAGCAATTCTGTCTCTTCTCTCATTCTTCCCTCTTTCTTCTCCTATTTATCCCTCTTTCTCTTCTTGTTTAATTTCTCATTGTTTAGTTGCTTGTGTTCACCACCAATGACACCGTACAAATTCAACAGTTGCACTAATAAGTTAACTGATAGTAACATTATAAACATGCCCTATTGCCAAAAGACATAGTAGATTGTACGTTTTAGTATGTTAAAGCATGGATAGATTTACGCGGCAGTAGATATTGGAAAATAGATATACTTCTAATGTCAAATCAACCCACTTGAATTTAGGCCTGCTGAGAGTACTCCAGATGCAGCTGAATTGGCCACATCATCAAAGTGGGAAGTATCACTTCAAATCTACTGGTCAGAAAGGTTTAAGAAGAAAAAGATCATTTAGTAATTGAGAATAATGATAAGCACAATAAAGACAATAACAAGCAGCAAAAGATTTATGGAACTCAATGGCCTCAACAATGTAAGTGTTATGCCCTATGTTCAATCAACCTTAGACATAAATACTTTTAATATATATTTAATGCAATTTAATGGCAGATCTATTATTTAATTAATATACAGTAATAGAGTCCGTAGATTCAAATCTCCGTAATTTGTTAATCACAAGGAGTTGTGATTGTGAGATACAAATTATATATGATTGAATCTTAAATCGTCTGTGATTGTAAGTAATAACGACATACGGATATCGTTATTACGGATAGACTATCACGTGTGGCATTTCTTACTTGTAAAATAAGCAGCTGATCTCACAAGTTAAAGTGTGGTGACACTTGAATGAACATGTGGATATTTTATTATAAAACAAAAAATTGGACACCCACCGAGAGATTTCACATGGATAACTATCTGAGTGTCAGTGGTTAATCTCTAACATTCGATAGTGGAATTGGTCCTTTGACTTGAGGTCGTCATGATACCTTGCATGAGGTCAGTTGGCGGTGTTGGATGTTGCTTTGCCAAGGGTCGTTAATACGGCATCATTCGGGTATGTCAAGAATCATATGAAGGTTATTAATGATCAATAGAGGATTCGTCACTCTTAGATAGTAAGAAATTATGATCTGCGTTTTACTCAATTAAATCGATAACGAAATCATTGGTCAAGGTGTACTCATAAGTCGAAAAGGAGTTTTCGACTTACACTGACTTAATAGTGAAGTGAAGGATATGATCGATAATCGGGATTGACACGTTTCTATATTTTGTAATTGATCGGATCATATTGACAAAGGGATTATAGTTTCACGGTAAACGAACGAGTTTGATTTTGTCATATCACGTGACATTTTCCGTCACATGTATTGCCCTGACACATTGCTAGATGTCAATCTGGGACGACGAGTGTGAATTTGTCATAAATTAAAATGCTGTTTTGATTTATCAATTTTGATTAGATCAAAATAATATTTCATGTCGTTAGATATCGTGATCGGAAACCTGATGGGTCGTATACAAAAGAGAATTGGAAGATTGTAATTTGTCGATTAATTAATTTAACAATCGTTAGATAAATTAATTAATTGGGATGGTTATTTATAGGCCCGAATTAATTAATTGGATTAATTAATTCACGGACCAGATTTAATTAATGGATTGATTAAATATTGGACCGGATTAGGCCAATCCCGTTTGGACTTATATAAATAAGTTTACAATTTTGTAATGAATTTATTATTCTTCATTATTCTTGCTAGAACAAGATGAAAATCCTAATCCTACAATCTTGTTCTCTGTGTGGATCACCGATGGAGGCTGGACAATTGGACAACTGTGGTTGACAGATCAAGATTGTTGGAATGCTAGAAAAGTACAGGAGTTTGCAGATCTAGAAAAATGTACGATCTTTTTTACAATTTCTATCTAAACACAAAGAGACTCCTAGTGGGAATCGAAATCTGTTTTAATTTTCTACAGTACATGTTAAGTAGATTCCTAACAAACAAATGTGATAAGTGGGTAATTGAAGCAAAAAAATGATGACCTTAAGCTATGGCAGAACATGCAAACAATAACTATGAATGCAAATTGCGGGAGACGTGCAAAATAAAAGAATATAAAACATCAGCACATTTGGAACTTGTGAAAGAAAAGCATACCAAAGCTCCAATACACAAAACTGCTTGATATTTTCGTGACTTTCCAAGCTTCTCAGCTACCATGCCAATTTCAAAACTATCGGGAACCCACATAACCTAATGCAAAGAGATTAGAATAATGGTATATATGTATCTGTTGAAGAATATAAGTTTTTTGACAGACCGGCCAACATTAAAAAGTTAACCCCTTATACATCAGTGGCAATAGGAAAAGCATCCAGAATATCAAGGCAAATGAAAAGGTCACTGCAAACTATTTCTCACTCATGTGATAAAAATGATAAACATCCTTTGCACTAACATAATCCTTATTATCAACATAAATTTCTCTACCCCATAAGTATTAGAAACACAACCCGCAGGTGGTGTTCAATGTATGTGTAGTTTATGTTACCAATGAGCTCGCAGCACTCTTGAGTCACCTGAAAATTTTTTACACTTATCAATTATAGTTTCTGAAAATCTCTCCGTCAATCTTACTAATCTGGTATTTTGAGGAACAAGAGACACAGATGGGCCTTCTTAGTGGTATGATACGTTGCAAATCATGTTCCAATTACTTTTCCTTACTTTAACTTAAAAGTGTCGTCTTAAATAGTAAAATGGTAAGTAAGGGTCATTTCTCGCAGAGGATTGGTTCAATTTTGTCAATTGCGTACTAAAAAGTAAAATTAGCGATTATATACGAAATTGATTAAATGGGGGGGGGGGGGGGTTGGTTCATTTAATTAAGTAAAGTGATAAATTCGAAATAGAGAATATTTGAAACTTGAAATAAACAAAGTGGTTTCGATTGAATACGAGAAAATGTGATTGGGGGATATTTCATCACCACAAGAATGATTTTCATGTCAATTACCACAATAGATTTTCATTCTCAAGATTAATAACAATTCGAGAATAATTACAAGCTAAATTATCTCAACCTCTTATTACATGTTAGTCGAATAAAACAAGCTCTTTACTCGACCCTATGCATTAAACAACCTAGAACAAGCTCTCTAGATTTAATTTAACAAACGCATTACGACAAAAGAGATGAATTGAATTAAGAGTAAACTCGCAAGCTCAGTTTACTAACTTAAGTGTTAATCCACATACATTCAATTGAAAATTCTTCATAATCTATCGAAATGTGATTGCTATTATGTTTTAAAATCAATAGCTATTACGTACTACTAATCTCAAAATAGCATTTATCGTAACAACTTAATCATTTAGTTGTACACCTAAACAATCAAGAAGAACAAAATAAACATTTAACTCGAGGAATTAAATACGTCAATCAAGAGAACTATAAAGCACAAATTAATTGAAAATCATAACTCGAGTTTGAAATAATCCCCAATCACATATATATTTAGTTACCCATGAAATATTCACAAATAACCGTCAAATTCCTACAACACAATAATGGAAAATAGGGAAAGAAAAGCTTATTCATAATGGAGAAATAGTTGAGGGTTTCTTCAATATCAAATCATCTTCTTCTCCAAGCTATTTCATCATAATCATGCGCCAAATTTTCTCCAAAATATACAAGGAAACCAAGCTAAAAGATGGAAGAAAAAGAAAATAAAAAAGGGAAAGAAAATAAAACAAAATAAACGGCAGTGAAGAAGATCTAGCCGCTGCCCAAAAATTGCAGAAAAAGAAAAGCCCCTAGCCTCTGGCAATTCAGTGGATTTTTAAGTAAAACCTAAGGATAATTGCAGCTTTTGGTCCCTAAAATTTAAGGGAATAATTAAAGTGACCCTACTGGCGCCATTCAGCCCAAAACTGGGCAGAATAATTGGGCTCTGCAGCGCCCAGTTTACTGCCCTATTTATTGTTCTTAATTTTTTTTAAATCTTCTTTCGGCGGCGTCTTTGGTCGTCTTCTTTGTTTGCCTTCATCTTTAGCTTGGTTCTCGCATAAATTCCTTCAATTCATCGTTTCATCTCGGGTTTTCACCTACAAAATAAAAATAAGAAAATTAAGTAATAAATTGCTAATAAAACTCGCAAGTATCTAAGTTTAATGGTCCAAATAAGCGTAATAAACCGACATTTATCACACCCCCAAACTTAAATCTTTGTTAGTCCACAAAAAAAGCATTACAAACAGGCACACAAACACACAAATTAAAACAAAACGATAATACTATAATAACAAACACTCCAAATGTTCGATATTTTGCCACTTTGCTTCGAGTCTTACATTATGCAAATAACTTATGAATTGTTTACAAATATGCTACAACAGACACTTTTTAACTTACGCCATGCTTGACTCGAGTGTATGTGTGTGGTCATTCCAATTCATCGTAATACACAAGTTGGTGGTTTTGCAGACCCTCAATGGTCAAATTTTTGTTTCTCACTCGTGGAATGCACACTCCCTCAAACTTGATATTTTCACTCTAGCCATGGTGTCAAAAACTTAAGGTTGTTCTCAAATCACTCAATCTTTCCCTCTTAAATTTGGTTGCGTTGAACCGATAAAATAGATCATCTAGTCATGTATTAATTAGCCAAAAAAATTTTAAGTGCTGAAACCACAAACTTATATTAGGCAAATTACTCACAATCCATCAAATTTTCAGCAAAATCTCCCCTAGATGCTTATAACATCCCATTTTCTTTTTCTTCATTTTTCCAATGTAGGTAGTTCTCGCTCTGGTTCCTAAGGATAGCCTTCTTCATTCGTAGATCGTCTCCTATATATTGGTGATGCATAAGGCTAGATTACTCAATACTGACTCACACTCCTTAGGGTAGGCAACTTTTTCCTAAAGATTTTTTTTTTTTTTTTTTTTTAGTTTTT
>NC_036243.1:3625041-3764947 GCF_002742605.1 Olea europaea var. sylvestris | reverse complement strand
TTTTCTTTTTCTTCATTTTTCCAATGTAGGTAGTTCTTGCTCTGATCCCTAAGGGTAGCATTCTTCATTTGTAGATCGTTTCCTACACATTAGTGATACATAAGGCCAGATTACTCAATGTTGACTCACACTCCTTAGGGTAGGCAACTTTTTCCTACAGTTATTATTTATTTATTTATTATTATTTTTTTTATGAAATATCAATAGATAGAAAACAACATCTAACTTTCATTTGAAATCTAAGAACACTCCACAAAATCAATCACTGAGTCGAAAATTAATACAATTATAAACAACTTCTTTCACCGGTTCAACCACCCCTAAACTTATCCTTTCATTGGTAGAGTGATTGAAGAATTTCTAACACCATGGTCATTTAAATTCGTTTAACAACCTACAAGTGCGTGTAATGAATCTCATGACCCAAGTGCTCCATAAAGAGTCAATCATGGAATACGTGGATGAAAATAAACAACACTTAGCATTAATGTCCATAATTTATAAATCAATGCAATGTAACAACTCAAAATGCAATTGGCAAAACTATCAAACAACACAAACAAGCACGAAAGTAAAGTGTTTAACCTCGAAATTTTAGCCAGAGCAAAATATTACGACAAAAAATTTAGCACATACCACCTCACCCCCAAACTTAAATTGCACATTGTCCTTAATGTAAAAACAAAAAACAAAAAAAAAAAAAGCGCTAGAGGTTCAAATACTCCCCTAGTGGTGTTGACGGTGATGGCTGTGAAGATGGTTGGGGACCATTGGCGACAAAAATTCACAAAAACAAAAATAAGTGTCATCTCTCATGCTTCTTCGATTGGATCCTCCAATCGCATTTCCTCCATGTTTTGTGGTACGAAGGGTTCAAAATATGTCTTTAATCAATGCCCATTTACCTTAAACTCTTTCTCAGTCTGTAGGCTTTTGATTTCTACTGCACCATGAGGAAAGACATTAGTAACAACAAAAGAGTCAATCCATCAAGAACGTAATTTACCTGGAAATAACTTGAGGCGCCAGTAGAAAAGAAGAACTTTTTGTCCAACAACAAAAGTTTTTCTTAACATCATTTTATCATGGTACGCCTTAGTTTTTTTCCTTTTAAATTCTTGAATTTTCATAGGCGTCATTTCGAATTTCCTCAAGTTCATTGAGTTGAAGCTTACCCATTGCACCTAGGTCCATGTTTCCTTGCTTGGCTGCCCAAAATACCTTGTGTTATAGTTCAACCAGGAGATGACAAGGCTTACCATAAACTAACTGATAAGGCGACATGCCAATCGGTGTTTTGTATGCCGTCCTATCAGCCCAAAGTGCATGATTGAGGCGAAGATTCCAATCCTTTCTTTTGGGATTCACAGTTTTTTCGAGGATGGATTTGACCTCTCGGTTGGACACTTCGACTTGCGCACTAGTTTGGGGATGGTAAGGTGTAGCCACTTTATGGGTGATGTTGTATCTTTTCAATAAGGCCCAAAAGGAGCGGTTGCAAAAATGAAGTCCCCCATCACTAATAATAGCTCTTGGTGTTCTAAACCTTGCAAAAATGTTGGATTCAACAAAATCTACAACCACTTTAGAATCATTAGTTCGAGTGGCTCTTGGTTCCACCCATTTTGACGCATAATCAACGGCAAGAATGATGTAAAGGTTACCATAAGATGAAAGGAAAGGTCCCATGAAATCAATGCCCCAAACATAAAAAATTTCAACAAAAAGTATGGGTGTTTGTGGCATTTGATTTCGGGATCCCAACGTACCTACTCTTTGACATCGATCACAAGATTTACAAAAGAGAAATGCATCTTTGAATAAGTTGGGTTAATAGAATCCACTTTCAAGCACATTGAGAGCCGTCCTCTTTGCTCCAAAATGTCCACCACATACATAGGAGTGACAAAAGGTAAGTATTGAATGAAATTTATTTTTATGCACACACCTTCTTGTCAATTGACCCGGACAATGTTTCCACAACTACTGCTCATCCCACAAAAAATACTCGCCCATTGTCTTGAGTTTTCGCCTTTGAGCGGTGGTCAAGTGACTTGGAATTTTCCTAGCGACTAAATAGTTCACTATATCCGTAAACTAAGGACATGTATCCATGACGAGAAGTAATTGTTCATCGGGATAGCTTTATTGCAATGGGAGAGTTTCTCTCATGGATAAGGCGACTGAGGTGAACGGCCACAGAATTTTCACTCCCTTTTTTGTCTTTAATCTCAAGGTTGAACTCTTGTAAGAGGAGTATCCATCTAATGAGCCTTGGTTTTGCCTCTTTCTTGGCAAGCAAGTACCTAAGAGCTGCGTGATCAGAAAAGACCGTTACTTTAGTGCCAATAAGATATGAACGAAATTTCTCTAAGGTAAAAATAACTGCTAAAAGCTCTTTCTTAGTGGTAGAGTAATTCAGTTGGGCATCATTCAAAGTTCTTGATGCATAATATATAACATGAGGTGTCTTTCCAACTCTTTGCCCTAAAACGGTTCCCAATGCAAACTCACTTGCATTACACATCAACTCAAATGGCCTGTTCCAATCTGGTGGTTGAATGATGCGTACCGATGTCAAAAGTTCAATCTTTTGAATGCCTTTTGTACAATCTTCATCAAAATGAAATGGCATCTCCTTTTGCAACAGCCTGCATAGTGGTCTTGCACATTTGGAAAAATCCTTGATAAACCTTCGATAAAATCCTGCATGTCCAAGAAAAGAATGAACCTCTCTCACACTTGTTGGAGAAAGTAAAGAACGAATTAGATCAATTTTAGATTTATCAACTTCTATCCCCTTGGAAGAAATGACATGGCCTAACACTATGCTTTGACCAACCATAAAATGGCATTTTTCCTAATTAAGTACTAGGTTAGCATCCACACATCTCTTAAGCACAAGTGTGAGATTTTCCAGGCAACTATCAAAGGTATTACCATAAACACTAAAATCATCCACAAAGACCTCATTGATGCTTTCAATATAATCGTAGAATATACTTATCATGCATATTTGAAAGGTTGCGGAAGCATTGCAAAGGCCGAAGGGCATGTGCTGATAAGCAAAGCTATGCGTCGGTAAGCAAAGGTGCCAAATGAGCAAGTGAATTTTTTTTCTCTTGGTCCTCCGGAGCAATCACAATTTGGTTATAACCTAAATAACCATCAAGAAAACAATAATGAGAATGACCTGCTAACCTTTCCAACATTTGATCAATAAAGGTTAAAGGAAAGTGATCTTTTCGGGTTGCACAATTAAGTTTTCTATAATCAATACAAACCCTCCAACCCGTTTGGACCCGAGTTGGTACAAGCTCATTTTCTTTATTCGTCACCACTGTGATTCCAGACTTTTTGGGAACAACTTGGACCGAGCTTACCCACTTGCTATCAAAGATGGGAAAGATGACACCAACGTCTAGCAATTTTAAAATTTCTTTCTTGACCACCTCCATCATGGGAGGATTCAAGCAACGTTGTGCTTCTCTTGATTGCTTTGCTCCATCTTCAACTAATATCTGGTGCATGAATATGGAAGTGCTTATCCCCTTAATATCGGCTATTGTCCAAAAAATAGCTATTTTGTGTTCCTTGAGCACACGGATAAGCCTCTTGAAGTGTTGTGAGATTCTTTGCAATGATCATAGGTAGTGTTTTTCCCTCTCCCAAATATACATACTTCAAATGCTTGGAGAGAGGTTTGAGTTCTAATGTCGGGGCCTATATCACTAAAGGCAAAAGTTTCTCTTTAGATATTGGAAAAGTAATATAGGAGAGATCATATCTTGGTGGAATACTTGGTAGTGACTCAAGTGATGCCACGGTTTCAACAACATCCTTGCACACTATTAAATTCTTGCTCAACCCGATGAGATTGTTAGCATCAATGCTTTTAATCAGAGTGGTATCCAATGCATCTTCATTTGATAATTCAAAATATTTTTGTACTAATGAATCCATTATATCAATTGAAAAATAAGCGTAAACATCACTAGGATACCTCATTGCTTCAAAGATGTTGAAGTGAATAATCTCACCATCAAACTCCATTGTCAACATACCATCATGTCAATAACACAAAAATCTATGGGATCAAAACATCCTCCATCGTACCCTTTGGAAATGCATTAGATCTATCAGCAAATTAAATAATAACACCGATTTTCTTAAGTGATCCCAAATTTAAAGAAGCATAAATAGAATATGGCATGAAATTAATAGATGCTCCAAAATCTAGCATTGCTTTTTCAAACCTAGTGTTACTAATAATGCAAGGGATGGTAAAACTTCTTGGATCCTTACATTTTGGTGGAAGTTTCTTTTGCAAAACCGCCGAGACATTTTTCCCTATGCTTACCACTTCATTACCTTTCAGTATATGCTTTTTAGTACACAATTCCTTGAGGAACTTCACATAACGGGGCACTTGATAAATGGTATCCAAAAGTGGTATGTTCACTTGAACCTCGCGAAAAGTCTCAAATATTTCCTTTTCATGTTCATCCCTTTTAGACTTTGCAAACCTGCAAGGAAATGGATGGGAGGGAACATAAGTAGGAATAGAACTTTTAGACTCTACCTTAGATCCCACAGTTGGAGTCTTTGCTTCGTCTTTTTCACATGCTAAGTTTTTCTCTTGTGTTGACTCCTCAACTTCATCTTTCGTTTTCCTTGGTGCCTCTTCCAAAATGTTTCCATTTCTTAGTGTCATAGTACTAGCATTTTCTCTTGGGTTGATTGCTTGAGAAAGAAGTTTTTCGGATCCTTGAGCCTTCAATTTACCCACTGTGTTGGTCAATTGACTCACTTGTGTCTCCAAATTCTTAATTGAGTTCTTTGTCTTTTGTTGAAATTGTATTATACTAGAAGCCAAGGACATAACCATATCCTCAAGAGACATCTTTGAACTTTGAGACGGAGTTTGTTGAAGAGGTTGAGAGTGTTGTGGTTGCCTTTGTTGATTGAACCTCGGGGGATGATTGAATTGTGATTGTGGAGATATGAAATGATTTCCTCCATAACTGAGATTAGGATGATCTCTAAATCCAGGATTATATGTGTTAGCATATGGATCATATCTCTATCTCTATTGTATTGGACATACCCCAATGGCATTTGCTTTCTCTGAGGCTTTTTCTTGTAGTGTCGGGCATGCCTTAGTAGGGTGTCCCACAATAGAACAAATCCCGCACACTTTTGCTTGTTGCATTGCCTCAAGTACCATTTGTTGTACAATAGATGTAAGACCGGCTAGTTGTCATTCAATTTGAGAGGTTGTTCTTACCTCACTTGCTTGTTTAACCGGTGTCGCTTCTCTACTACCAAATTATTGTGAGTTAGCGGCCATGTTGGCTATCAAATCCCTAGCAATTGCTGGTATTTTATCCATTAAAGCTCCTACACTCGCCGCATCATTCATACTTCTCTCCATTTGGAGTAATTCTTCATAGAAGTATTGTCGAAGTAATTGCTCGCTAATTTGGTGGTTTAGGCAACTAGCACATGGCCTTTTGAATCTCACCCAATACTCATAGAGATTTTCCCTTTGAGATTGTCGAATGCTACATATTTTTTTCCTGATGTTTGTAGCCTTTGAAGCTAGGAAACACATCTCTACAAAGAGTTTTTGCATTTCATTCCACGTGGTAAAAAGACCGGCTGGCAAATAATAGAGCCATTCCTTAGCAATGTCTGTAAGAGAGAAAGGGAATGGCCGTAATTTCACTTGCTCTTCCGATATACCCACAGGTTTCATGCTTGAGCGAACTAATGAAACTTCTTCAAATGCTTATTTGGATCCTCTCCAGCGAATCCATGAAATGTGGGGAGTAGATGAATCATTCCGAACTTTAGTTCAAATCCCACCTCCACTTGAGGATATTGAATGCATAGAGGTTATTGAACAAAATTTATCCGCCATTTCAGATTCTATGTGTTCGGACTCACTTGAGGATTCAATGCTTAGTCGCCTTAGATGTCTAGTTGGAAAAATGGTTTCTTCACTTTCCGATGTGTCGGCCTCTTTCTTGATCTTAGGTTGCAGTGTGTTATAGGCTTTTTGCTCATTCACAACCTAAATGATAAAGAAAATAACCAAAATATATAGAAAAACAACAAAAAGAAAAAATATTGCAATTAACAAATTGATAGAACGATCCCTGGCGACACGACGCCAAAATTGATACGTTGCAAATCACGTTCCAATTACTTTTCCTTACTTAACTTAAAAGTGTCTTCTTAAATAGTAAAATGGTAAATAAGGGTCATTTCCCATAGAGGATTGGTTCAATTTTGTCAATTGCACACTAAAAAGTAAAACTAGCGATTATATACAAAATTGATTAAATGGGTGGGGGGGTTTGGTTCGTTTAACTAAGTAAAGCGATAAATTCGAAATAGAGAATATTTGAAACTTGAAATAAACAAAGTGGTTGTCTATTGAATACTAGAAAATGTGATTGGGGGATATTTCGTCACCACGAGAATGACTTTCATGTCAATTACCACAATAGATTTTCGATTTCAAGATTAACAACAATTCGAAAATAATTACAAGCTCAATTATCTCAATCTCTCCTTACATGTTAGTCGAATAAAACAAGCTCTTTACTCGACCCTATTCATTAAACAACCTAGAACAAGCTCTCTAGATTTAATTTAACAAACACATTACGACAAAAGAGATTAATTGAATTAAGGGTAAACTCGCAAGCTCAGTTTACTAATTTAAGTGTTAATCCACATACATTCAATTGAAAATTCTTCATAATCCATCGAAATGTAATTACTACTAGGTTTTAGAATCAATAGCTATTATGTACTGCTAATCTCAAAATAGCATTTATCGAAACAACTTAATCATTTAGTTGTACAACTAAACAACCAAGAAGAACAAAATAAATATTTAACACGATGAATTAAACACATCAATCAAGAGAACTATAAAGCACAAATTAATTAAAAATCATAAGTAGGGTTTGAAATAATCCCCAATCACATATATATTTAGTTACCCATGAAATATTCACAAATAAGCATCAAATTCTTACAACACAATAATGGAAAATAGGGAAAGAAAAGCTTATTGATAATTGAAAAATAGTTGAGGGTTTCTTCAATATCAAATCATCTTCTTCTCCAAGCTACTTCACCATAATCATCCCCCAAATTTTCTCCAAAATATCCAAGGAAACCAAGCTAAAAGATGGAAGAAAAAGAAAAAATAAAAAAAGGAAAGAAAATAAAACAAAATGCTCCAGCCGCTTCCCAAAAATTGCAGAAAAAGAAAAGCCCCTAGCCTCTGGCAATTCAGTGGGCTTTGAAGTAAAACCTAAGGGAATTGCAGCTTTTGGTCCCTAAAATTTAAGGGAATAATTAAAGTGACCCGGCTGGCGCCTTCTACCCAAAACTGGGCAGACGCCCAGTTCACTGCCCCATTTACTGTTTTTAATTTTTTTAAAATCTTCTTTCGGTGGCGTCTTTGGTCGTCTTTCTTTGTTTGCCATCATCTTTAGCTCGTTTGTCACATAAATTCCTTCAATTCATCGTTTAATCTCTGGTTTTTACCTACAAAATAAAAATAAGAAAAATAAGTAATAAATCGCTAATAAAACGCGCAAGTATCTAAGTTTAATAGTCTGAATGAGTGCAATAAACCCGCATTTATCATGGTACGGAAAAGTTATCAACTACGTAAAATTAATGCTGCAAGACCGAGCTAAATAGAAGCTGGTAATTGGCAAGATAGGGGCCAACTGAGCGATGTCAAATAACTTCAGTCTTCAAGAAACAGGAACATGCGTATAGTGACAAAGATAACATTTCCGTCATAGATAAAGACATATAAACAGGTTATCTCAGCATTCTAATCATCCATATAGCTCGCTTAATTTATGTTCATAAACTCTACCAATGACAAGTAATAGCATGCAAAAGATCTGAGACTACAGCCAAACACAATAATAAAATTGCATTAGCGTTCTGAGATGGAAACAAATGAAGAAGCAAAAATTGTTAGCAGTTGGTTACTCACATCAATCTGTTGTAATGCGGAAGCGGAATTATCCAGAAATTTAAATTTTCTTTAATTCAATGAGCAAGATCGTCTAAATGTTCACGTGTATATTATATCAAAATTAAAGGATTCGAATATTTTACCTAAGTTCAATGATCAACCTCGAATTAACTCTGATCTGCGAACTTTCATCTCCTTTAATTGAAAGAATCTTTGATGCGAACATCGTAGCAACGTTGACTACGAAACCCACAACGAGATTGATGAACACAAGAAAGCCAAATTAATCCAAAGTTTAGGATTAACCCAAAAGAAAGTCGAACCAAAAAATCCAACAAGAACGACGCTTGAAAGACCCCTTGATCATGCAATCCAAGAATTAAATCCAGTTATTTGAACGCCACAAGTTAACACTTGATAAGTTCGAAGTTGTTCAATGAAAAAAGATGAAGAGAAGACAATACGCCTCACTTTAATTCAATATCAATAATGTCAAAAAGGTTTTCAACAATTAAATGGAAACTCCTCCTTATACTAAACCTAAAAACTAGGTAAAAATCGTGCAAAAGTCGAGCATAATCTCCAAAATATGGAAAAGAATCAAAATCTAACAAATTATGAAAAATTACCAAAATTGGAAAATTCGCCAAATTTTTTGCCTGTGCGGCCGCATGGTATATTTCCATGCGGTCGCATGGTTCAACAAAAATCCCAATTTAAATTTCGGTATGCCACCATGCGGCCGCATGGTGTTTTTGCTGTGCGGTTGCACAGGCTTATTTCCAGCCTCTGGTTTCGTCGCTTGATAACAAATTGATCCAAGTTGATTCGGCCTTCGACCCGAACATGAAAGTTGCTCTATTTTGAGTCTCGAACATGGTTCCATCAATGGTTTCTTGAACGAGCAATCCCATCGCTTGTTTCATTTGCTTTGCCCTTGATCGCGTTATTGGTCCGCCATCGACTATCAACGGATCTCGTCTCGCACTTGCCTTCGTCGGGCTCGACTCCTGGATCATATCAATCTTGGTGCTTCAAACTTTCAAGCCTTCTATGGTATTCTCCAATGCAAAGACTACACCGATGTGTGGGCACCTTCTTTCAATTAATCCAAAAATTAATTCTTGAATTTTGGACAACAAGAAAATAAACTATTTTCTCTCTTTAAATTTGAATCTTAAGGAATTATGAATGTTTTAATATTTTTCTGTCCATCTAGCCTCTATTTATAGAGAAAGATGATACAATTCTAGTACAATTATAATTCAACATTCAAACAAGAGTTCTAATTAAAACTCAAGTAGGAGTTCTAATTTAAGTCCAATTCTAATTAGTTTATATTTAATTGCATGTGTAGTCCTAGAACTTTAATTACAATTACAATTAAGTTTATAACTTTCATAGTAATTACAACCAAGTACAAAACTTTATTCTAATGAATATTAGGCCCAAATTATTATAATTACCGTAATTAAGTTCCAATACTTTATGGAGCTACCACAGGGACCTGATCGGACATATATTTTTCAAGCTCCAATAATTAGATCATGTCTAGCCCATCCTAGACCACCCAATCTAATTATTAGTCTTTGTTTTTTCCACTAAAGGCAAAAGACTAAACTCTCGGAATATATAAGATCACAGAAGCCAATAAATCTGTAATACCTTCCTCTGACCTGTCGTATATGTATTTTATCCCCATCTGAGATTCAATAATTAGGTATGAGCATAAATGACCATTTTTCCCCTCTAATTATTCTCATTAACTTAAGTCATTTTCTTCAACGGTCCTGTGAACAAATCACAGATGTCGAAGTTTAGCTGTTGCTAAACGCTGAGTTCAGATTTTAACAATTCAACAGAAAGTATTTAAGTAGTCACTCTACCCATTTTCAAGGTGATGGTTTCCGACACGAATTCATGATCTCTACTCCGCTCATTCTCAAGTTCCCAACTCATCGAGCTATTTAACCAATCAAATTGATCTCAACTATTGATGAATCTCAACCATTGATGAATCAAATATCCAATAAAAATCACAAAAAGATATACATATTTCTATCAAGAGATTTAGATGAAATACACACCCGTCAAGTGGAATTTAATTCTCCACATAGTCATGCTATAGAATTAAATTCAACACGCGATCCGTTCAATACACTCCAAGTGTACTAGTATCACCTTTAACAATTTCTGTGATAAGGACAAATCATAAACCTGAATAGTAAATCGGTCAACACTACAACCTTCCAGTACAAGGTGCCAACCCTTATACATTGGTTGTGAAAAAATTATTTATGATCAAAATATAAGTTGTGTCACACTGTACTTCTCAGCGCAAGTACTCAACTCATTTCACAAGTGATCATAGACACTTTAATTTCTCATGCTCAATAATAAATAAATTCAATAAATAAAGTGAACATAATTTTATTCAATATAAAAAAATATTGTTATTTTTACATTAGCAAAACTATACTATATGGGCACACAACCCAACAAATCTCCCACTTGCCCGAGAGTATATGTGTCATGTCCTGTAACCCCATGCCTCGTACATGTCCATTAAAAACCTTAGCCGATAGACTCTTTGTAAATGGATCTGCGAGGTTATCCCCAATAGCAATTTTATTGACAATCACATCTCCTCTATTAACTATCTCTCTCAAGAGATGATATTTCCATTCAATATGTTTACCCCTTTGATGACTCATTGGTTCTTTAGCATTTGCCATTGCCCCATTGTTATCACAGTACAGCATCAGGGGTTGTGCAGATGCAGGGACCACCTCGATATCCGTTAGGAACTTTTTGAGTCACACCGCTTCCTTAGCGGATTCACAAGCTGCCACATATTCAGCCTCTATGGTGGAATTAGTAATACATGATTGTTTGATACTTCTCCAAATAATGGCCCCACCACCAAGTGTAAACAGTGATCTTGATATAGACTTGCGGGAATCCTTATCAGCCTGGAAGTCTAAATCTGTATAACCCACTGCAACAAGATCTGGTGATGAGTAAACTAGCATGTGATTCCTGGTCCTTCGAAGGTACTACAAGATACGTTTTACAGCCACCCAGTGTTCCGGTCCAGGGTTAGATTGATATCGACTCACCATACCAACAGCATAACAAATGTTAGGTCTAGTGCACATCATAGCATACACGAGAATACCAACTGTCGATGCATAAGGTATCCTACTCATGCGTTCTACCTCTTTAGGAGTCTTAAGGGACTGATCCTTAGAGAGTTGTATTCCATGTTTGAAAGGTAAATTACCTTTCTTGGAATCTTGCATGGCAAATCTGACAAGTATTTATTCAATGTATGAAGTTGGGATAGAGCTATCTGCTTGTTCTTTCGATCTCTTAAGATCTAAACACCTATAATATAGCTAGCTTTTCCTAAGTCCTTCATATAAAACTGTTGGGCTAGCCACACTTTCATAGACGATAATGCTCCAACATCATTTCCAATGAACATAATATCATCCACATATAGCACGAGAAAAATTACAATTTTCTCCTGTATCTTTTTATAGACACAGGGTTTGTCAAAGTTCCGATCAAAACCATTTGTCTTAATCACTTCGCCAAATCTCTTGTTTCAAGATCTTGATGCTTGCTTCAACCCATAAATGGACCACTGAAGCTTGCAGACTTTGTCTTCATGACCAGGTTCTATGAATCTGTCTGGTTGCATCATATAGATACATTCCTCAAGATAGCCATTCAAAAATGCCTTCTTGACATCCATCTACCACACCTCATAATCAGAATGAGCTACAATGGATAAAAGAATCCAGATAGACTTAAGCATAGCCATAGGCGAAAAGGTCTCCTCGTAATCGATGCCTTCTCGTTGGGTAAAACCCTTAGCCACTAGCCTTGCTTTGAAAGTTTCCACTTTCCTATCTCCTCCTCTCTTTCTCTTATAGACCCACTTGCACCCAATGGGTTTTATCCCTTCTGGTGCATCTACAAGTTTCCAAACCTAATTAGAATGCATAGATTCCATTTCAGTATTCATAGCTTGTTGCCATAAATCTGCATCCACATCATTCATGGCCTTCTTAGATGATGTCACGTCATCAACTTGTGTTGTGGAGATCGCCTGATTGGACTCTCCAACCAACAAGTACCTAGAAGGTGGTCTGATAACCCTCTGACTTTATCTAAGGGACGGTAGATCCTGAACTGTGGCATCATTTGGAATTGTAACATTTGTATCAATGTTGGTATCACCATTAGGTGGTTCCATTATCTCCTCAATACCTTGAACATTTACTTGATCCATGGGATTGGATGACTCATCTCTCCCACTCAAAACACATTGTTTAGGTATATCTAACACCAAGGGTTGTCTGTCATGAGATTGTGTTTCAGGAATCGATGTGGTGGAACTGCTCCCACTCATTTCTTCCAACACAACCTTACTTTTGGACTAACGTTCATTAATATACTTATCCTCTAGGAAAGTAGCATTTGTGCTAACAAAGATTTCCTATCTAGAGGACTATAAAAATAATATCCCTTGGTACCTTTAGGGTATCCCACAAATAGACATATCTCTGATCTAGACTCCAACTTCTCTGACTTCCCTTTCAGCACATGAGCCGGACATCCCCAAATTCGAATATAATGAAAGCTAGACTTGCGTCCATTCCATAATTCTAGGGGAGTCTTGGGAACCGATTTAGAAGAAACTAAGTTAAGATCATATGCTGTTGTTTTCAGTACATATCCCTAAAATGAGGTAGGTAGAGTTGCGAAACTCATCATTGACCTAACCATATCTAACAATGTCATGTTTCTCCTTTCTAAAACGCCATTCTGTTAGGGTGTACCCGACGTACTCAGTTGAGAAACAATACCATTTTCTGTCAAGTAGTCCCTGAATTCTCCCGAGAGATATTCGCCACCTCGATCTGATTGAAGTGTCTTAATACTATTACCCAAATATTTCTCGACCTTAGCCTGATACTCTTTGAATTTTTCAAAAGCATCTGACTTTCGAGTCATTAGGTAGATGTATCCAAATCTAGAGTAATCATTGATAAAAGTGATAAAATACTCATAACCCCCACTCGCGGGTGTATTCATGGGTCCACATACATCAGAATGAACTAGTTCTAATACTGCTTTGGCTCTATGTCCTTTTGCTAGAAAAGATCTCTTGGTCATTTTACCCTCCAAACAAGAATCACAAACTTGCAATGGTTTAACCTTAAATGTGTTAAGTGGACCATCTTTAGCCAATCTTTGTATCCTGTTAACGTTAATATGTCCAAGTCTAAGATGCCATAAATGAGTATCACTGGTACGGTTAGATGTTCATTCATGGTTTGCAGAAGTAACATTTATTTCATTTGTGGCACAATTTAAAATATAAAGACCATTCACCAAATATCCAGGACAAATAGGGGCTTTATTATTTAGAATATAAAGCGCATCATGCACAGAGTTTACAGAATAACCTTGTCCTATTAAACAAGAAATAGAAATCAAATTCTGCTTCATCTATGGGACATAATAACAGTCTTTAAGAATTAAACCCTACCACTATTGAAATAAAAGTAAACTACTCCTATTGCTCTTGCTGAAACTATAGCTCCTGTGCCGAAAGTAATTTTAAACTGGCCCTCACTGATTCTTCTGCTCTCTTGAAGCACCTGCATAGACATGCATATATGATTAGTGGCTCCAGAGTCTACAACCCAAGAATTTGTAGAATCAACCACCAAACATGACTCAGCAATAAAAAACTCACAACGCCCAGCTTTTTAGCTAGTGCATCATGGCAGTCTTTCTTCCAGTGTCCTTTGCAACTACAGTGGAAACACTTGCCTTTCGGTGTTCCATCTGATTTGGGCTTTTTGTTGCTTCTTAGCTTCTTGTTAGATCTCTTCCTCTTCTTTCCAATTTCTCCTTTTAGCTTGGAGCTAGAGGAGCTAGCAATTGCCACATGAGCATGGCCAGCCTTACCCTTGAGACCACTTTCCACATTTTGCAGCTCATTCATCAACTCAGCTAATGGCATATTCATTTTGTGCAAGTGATAGTCCACAGTAAACTGTGAAATCATATCAGATAAAGAATTCAACCCCATATCAACTTGAGTTTCTTGATCAATAGTTGTACCCAGATTCTCCGCCACGTTGAAGTATAAAATCATAGTCAACATATGATCCTTTAGAGGCATTCCGGGTTTCATGCTGATGTTCTGTAAGGTACGAATGGCCTCAAAGCGAGCCCTCCTACTTTGATGTCCAAACATGCCCTTCAGGTAGGGATGTCAAAAAGGCTCATCGGCTCGGGTGGCTCGACTCGAGAAAAGCCCGAGCCGGCCCAACTCGTGGCTTGAAGAAATCAAGCAAAGGCTCAGGCCGAGCCCCATTTTGGGGCATCAGCTCGAGCTTGGGCCAGCCCGTGAAAATATAAAAAAATTACGTATAGACTAACTAAGGCCATAAAATAAAAAAATTATTTATTAAAAAAATGTGTAGCTGCCTTGAAACAGGCAGCTATATAAACTGCCTGTTAGGGCAACGAATATACAAGTAGTTAGCGTCCAAATTTTTGAATAAATGCGAAATTTAAATTTGGTTAAGTTAAAATTTTTTTTCTTTTGCTAAAAAATAGGGACAAAATTTTGAATTTTCTATCAATTTGCTTTAATTGTTTTCAACTTGAAATATTGTAGTTTCAACTTCAATTTCTTTGTTCTAATATTCATTATCTTTTATTATAATAGTTATAGATGGATTTTTCAAACTGAAAAAAAAAAGAGTTGTAAGTTGTAACTTTTATTTAATATATAGTTCGTATAAGTTGCACAATTTTTAAATTCTTTTAAAAAATGTTAGATTTGTTAAAAAAAATAAAAAAAAATCGAGCCAAGTGCTAAGGCCCGAGCCGAAAGCTTGGGTCGAGCCCAATTTTTTTGACCGAGCTTTTGCTCTGCTCGGCTCTGGCCGTAAAAAGTTCTTCCCATTTTACTTGAGCCGAGCTTGAGCCTCGAGTTTTGGCTCGGCTCGGCTCGTTGACAACCTACATTCAGGTTTTCTAGTATATCATAAGAGATCTCCTCACTTTCAAGCTTTTGCTGTAACACGTTTGATATGGATGCCAAAATGTAATAGCGAGCCATCCTGTCAGGAGCGATCCACTTATCATATGCAGCCCTCTTGGACTTGCCCGTAGTCTCGGTACGTACCTCGAGACATTCTTCTTCGAGCATAGAGTCAAGTTTTTCGGCAATAAGCACAAACATCAAATTACGTTTCCAATCCACATAATTATCCCCGACAAGTTGGTTTTTTTTAGAATAACGAAAAAAGCGCTGAGAGACATCTTGCTGAAAAATAATAATTTATTACATATTAAAAATTGAGCAGTGAATGATAATTTAGCATATGATGCATGAATGCATGTGTAGATCCATCTAACTACAATAATGCAACGATGACTTGATCCCTGTGATCCAACATGCCTCTCTATAGGAAAGGTCAATGTGTCCACTGATCAAGCTGAGACCCTCCCACTAAACAAAATATATCTGACGACAAATGTCTATATTAAGCCTAGCATCATTTTATTTGGTCACCAAAATTATAAACGAGAGCCTCTATAGGAGGTTCGTAGATAATTTTGATTTGAGTGTACAAACCTTTGTCTGAATCTCTAAACACTTGAAAATAATTTCCCCATCTATAGGATGATCACAAATTATATTCTATTTAGACAACTTTATCATAAAGAAATCCAATCAAACAACTTGAACCACGAGACCCTCCTATAGGGAATCCATTGCATTACCGGCACGAGGCAAGCGTGTTACTTTGCTTATGGATTGACCAAATGAGACCGTGGGTTTTTATTTAAATAAACACCCTCTCCCACTCAATCTTTTAGAATAATGGATATTAATTGAAATAATTACCAACTATTCATATTAATTAAATTAATATACAGTTTAATTATTACAATTTTTCTATTCAGAAAAATTTAATTTAAATTAAATTAATCAAAGAAAAATCCGTGTTTAATGCTATACATCCTATTCATAGTATCACGAACGATGTCACAAATAAATATATATGTCATGATATCTAGAATGACAGTATTTCAAACAATAATTTAAAGCATTCATAAAGCGATAAATTAGTAATTATTTGTGGCCCAAACACGACTCAAGAAATAAATTAAAACCTAATTGGATCCAAGCCCAATATCTAATCTAAATCTTCAGTCCAAAATATTCAAGGATCCAGTGTAGCAATTCTAACAACAATAAGACACTGTCCAAAACAAAATTCCAATTGACCCATTGCGTAAATATAGATGCTGCTTCTAATCCTTCTGCCGCAATTCGATGCATCTATCATGGCAGTTCCCCATCAACAGCAATTTATTCCATTATTTAATTCTTTTTTTTTTTTGCAAAGCTTGTTTGTCATCAATGTTACCCTTTGGAGAATTAATAACCCAATTGTGCCGTTCAGAATATTTATTTGTTGATGGTGGCCCACATTTCTAGAACCAAGGCAATTAACTATATTGGTTTGTTGTCCAACATGTAATATTCCAGCCTTTTTACGAACGGACCATGGACGATCACTTTGTGCAATTGAAACTACCATCCTTTTTTTTTTTTTTGAATTTTTCATCCTGCGTCTTCAATCTTCGTCTTTGTCTTCAATCAATTCGCAAGATTCAAAAATTACAAGAATTACATAAATTCCTATATCCCGTAGGCTCACAAATTTTGAATCTAATTGAACAGAAAATTATATCAAGATGATGGAGTCGTAATCCACCTATATTGTTACAGACTCGAAATAACGAATTACAATCAAGAACTGGCCACAAATAATTAGTTCACAATTTAAAATAATCCAATCATTCAATCAACATATAATAAATTATTCCTAGACATTGCTCAACTAGAACATGCAATCAAGATTCATAAATAACAAGGACGTGAATGATCTAGATTGCTCTGATACCAGTCGTTGGAATGCGGAAGCGTAATTATCCAGAATTAAAATTTTCTTTAATTCAATAAGCAAGATCGTCTAGATGTTCACGTGTATGTTATATCAAAATTAAAGGATTCGAATAATTTGCTTAAGTTCAATGATCAACCTTGAATTAACTTTGATCCGCGAACTTCCATCTCCTTTAATTGCAAGAATCTTGGTGTTTCAGATCTTCAAGCCTTCTATGGTATTCTTCAACGCAAAGACAACACCGGTGTGTGGGCACCTTCTTTCAATTAATCCAGAAACTAATTCTTGAATTTTGGATAACAAGAAAATAAATTATTTTCCCTCTCTTTTTCTCTCTCTAAATCTGAATCTTATGGAATTATGAATGTTGTAGTATTTTTTTGTCCATCTAGTCTCTATTTATAGAGAAAAAGATGATACAATTCTAGTACAATTATAATTCCACATTCAAACAAGAGTTCTAATTAAAACTCAAGTAGGAGTTCTAATTTAAGTCCAATTCTAATTAGTTTACATTTAATTGCATGTGTAGTCCTAGAACTTTAATTACTATTACAATTAAGTTTATAATTTTCTTAGAAATTACAATCAAGTACAAAACTTTATTGTAATTACAATTAAGCTCAAAACTATTATAATTACCGTAATTAAGCTCCATTACTTTATGAACCTACCACAGGGACTTAGGCATATATTTTTCAAGCTCCAATAATTAAATCCTGTCTAGCCGACCCTAGACTACCCAATAAATCTATAATACTTTCCTTTGACCTGCCGTATATGTATTTTATCCCCGTCTGAGATATGATAATTAGGAACAAGTAAAAATGACCTTTTTGCTCCTCTAGTTATTCTCACTAACTTAAGTTTCATTTTTTTCAACGGTCCTGTGAACAAATCACGGATGTCGAAGTTTAGCCGTTGCTAAATACTAAGATCAGATTTTAACCGTTCAATAGAAAGTACTTAAGTAGTCACTCTACCCATTTTCAAGGTGACGGTTCTCGACAAGAATTCATGTTCTCTACTCCGCTCATTCTCAAGTTTCCATCTCATCGAGATATTTGATCAATCAAATTGATCTCACCCATTGATGAATCAAAGAACCATTAAAAATCACGAAAGATATACATAATTCTGTAAGGGATTTAGATGAAATACACAACCGTCAAGTGAAATTTAATTCTCCGCACGGTCATGCTATGGAATTAAATTCAACACGCGGTCCGTTCAATACACTCCAAGTGTACTAGTGTCACCTTTAACTATTTCTGTGATAAGGGCAAATCACAAACCTGAATAGTGAATCGGTCAACACTACAATCTTCCAATACAAGGTTCCAACCCTTATACATTGGTTGTGAACAATTATTTATGATCAAAATATAAGTTGTGTCACACTGTACTTCTCAACTCAAGTACCCAACTCGTTTCACAACTGATCATAGGCACTTTAATTTTGCATACTTAATAATAAATAAATGCAATAAATAAAGTAAACAAAATTTTATTAAAGATAAAAAATCTTGTTATTTTTACATCAGTAAAACTATACTATACGAGCACACAACCCAACACAATCTTCTTCTTTAACTGAGTGTTTCTTGAAAGTTTCCAAAGCTCCCTCTAGTAGAGGCTTTGTGATAATTTCATTGTAACGTGCCACCACCTTTTACAGACCAAGAAGAAGCCAGAATTTGGAACAAGCAAAATGAACACCAATCCTCCATTGGGGGAGTGGGGGTGGAAGAAAAATAGAAATTGGGCCTTAAATTCAATAGCTAAAAATAAAAACAAACACCCAATATCAATGTAATAGACATAATTAACTAGATCAAATATCTAGATGGCAGTGCAGATAATAACAAAGCGTAGCCCCTCAGCAGCAGTAATCGAGCCAATTAACTATCAAACAGCTCACATATGTGCATTAAGGTCTTTGTAGGGCTTCCTCTCAAGTGAAAACCAAAATCCTGAAATAGCCATGATATCAAATCAACAACAAAAAAATAGAATACAATCAATAGTTATTTCACATATATCATTTAACACAAAAATCCCTTCACAGATAAAGACCAATGCTTCCTGTACTTAGCTCGATTTAGAATTGGCACAAATAGAGCAAGGTACATAAGTGCCAAGAAACAATCTTGGCTGGGAGATTTTGAGCAGGCCTGATCCTATTATGAGGCACATGAGGCCCAATAATTTAAGGGGCCTTTGAATTCTTTTTTTCCCCTAAAAAAGGGAATAACAAATTTCTTGGCATTGGTATCCATTGTCGTTCGGCCCCTGGTCTCTTGCAAATCAAAATCCAAATTATTGAACAACCCAAACTGCCAAACGGCATTACAAGGACATAAGGCGATCTTCTTACTTCTCCGAGCGCCGTCCAACCTTCCCTACCTACGTTAATCGGATTTGTGTTGTCGGGTTTGTGGTTTTTGACATTCTGTGCATAAGAATTATGGGGTTTTCCTTTTGAGTGATTTAATTGATTCTTAGTTGTTGTTTCTGAATTAATTCTTAGTATGATGGTGATTACATGAACATCAGTAATAAATAAAACCTTGGAATAGATAATTGGCCTTTGTTTCTCAAAATTTTGTGGAGGAATAAATAATCAGTCATTAGACTTTGAATTTATATGTGTTTCTTGTTCTCTTGCCTCAGAAGTCAGAATTCCCGATTTCATATGTGTCAAACTAATTTCAAAGATAATTCCTCTGCAAAATTATACAGGAACCGGGAATGATATATCTGTTTGTTGACGTTTCCATAGCCATACTACACTTTTCAACTATTGGAGAAATCATCAAGTTCATTTGCTGTTTAATGTTGTTCACTTTGCAACTAATTTTTTCTTCCAGAAACTTAAGATTTTAATAATCTTGTTCTTTAATGTTGTTAAATTTATCATATGAAAAACTATGATCCCTTCTCATTTAGGCTTTTTAGTTTTTTTCCCTCTAAATAATGAAGGTCATATTTATTTTTTATTTCTTTCATTATTCTGTTCGATTGGCCCGACATTTTGGTATGAGTTCGCCTTTGAAATTTCTTGTCGAATTCAAGTAGAAGCGTCTCAATTACCTTTACATGAATGCTATCTAAAGTGCGAACTTGGATTTTAATTTTCGAACAATGACTTCCGTTAATTTTTAGAAAATTATTCTAATCGGTTGTTATGGTTGTTGTTAAATTTTAATTTTAGGATTGTGAGTTGCGATGGTGGAACTCTCAAAGTATCGAATTGTTTCATTTCATAATTTTTGCTCAAGTCATACTTCTCATGTAAGCAATGACTTGCACTTGCTTTTTTATTAAGAAATGTTTGCTTATATCATTTTGGCTTTTTCGGTTTATGTGATTACATTGAGGTATTGTAACATTGTTGGGTTATATTGACTTTTATTAGCGTTTAATCATAGGACCAATTGCACAGGCGCACATAGTGATTATGTTGAATATTTTAATTGTGAGATGATTGAAATATTTTATTATTATCAATTTTAGCTTAATCACTTGAAAACATTCGTATACCATGCCTCCTAAATATGAGTCTGGAGCTCAAAAAAGAAAAAGGAAATAAAATGAGATGGCATTAATTCAAAGTCAAGCAGGAAATATTGACAAGTATTTTAAAAGAAATAATGTGAATGAATTTGCTGAGAGTGAAGAAGTGATTCAACTTGTCAGTGTAAATGAAATAGATGAAAAGGAAGAAGATAATGTTCAATGTAAAAATTTGGAGGACCCTATAAAACTGCAAGGCGAATAGTATTTAGTTGATCTTTTGGAACATTGTCTGCTCTGTTAGTTGATTATAATAAAAAATTTATAACACATTTTTTTTTTTTTTTGGTTTTACTGTTACATTTTAAGTTAAGAAGTTAACAAATGGTTACATGATACGCTTATAAATTTTGCACGTATAATACAATTTTGGAGACCTAATTTATGAAGTTTGTCTCAGGCCCCTAAAATCACAGGACGAGCACTGATTTTGAGCTAGAATAAGTAATGATTAGAATTAGAAGGAATTAGAGAACACAAACCTTGTTGGCAGAAGGATAAGGAGAGTGAAGTAGCATCTATGAATGTTGTTGGAAATTTTTTGGGTTAATATAGGAAAGAAATGGGTGGATGATGATTTGAAATAGGGAAGAAGAATGGATAAGAAGAAAGTAGTTGCTGAATGAAACACCAGGAGCCATTTTCGCAATCTTCTCCACTCTATACTTTTGCTGGCGTTGTTAGAACAATGGAGTGATGGGGAAGAAACCAAAAAAAGAAAAAAAAAATACAGTAGGTTATGAATCAAACCAAGAAATTTGTAAAGATAAAATCGAAGGCCCGAACACAATATCGTTGGCCTCAAACAATATTTTTCTCCTCTCCTAATTGAATGAGATGCTTAAAGGTATTCCGAAAAATGGTTTGAAGGATTATAACAAGCCTTGTAAAGGATTTTTCACTAAAGCACAAAGTGAAATCCTCCAAAACTTAAAGAACACAATAAGATAAATTGAATATGAATTAAAACTAGTGTTTGATCTTTGATTGTGGAATGAGGAATGAATCTCAAGTGTTTTTGATACTCAATAGCTTGTATATTGATCTCATATATATATATATATATATATATATATATATATATATATATATATATATCTCCATTATAATTTGAATTCATAATGGCTAAAAATGGCCACATAACGATCAAAAATAATATACCATGCGACCGCATGGTACAACTTCATGCGGTTGTGTGGTATATTTGTAGCCGAGCCTCAAACTCTCGGCATATGGCTATGCGACCACACGGCCATATGGCCTATACGGTTGCATGGACAATACTCATGGCTACCATTCCCTTTTTCCATTCCAACTTTTCCTTTGTTGATTTGAACAACATTTCTTAACAATCCCCCACTTGTTCAATTTCAATAAAGTCTCATATTCAAAGTATATGATACTCATGCATAAGGATTAGATATTTTCCAATTTGAATCTAACCATAGTGTAATTCAAACAAGGTAAAGTCAGAATCAAAGGTAGCATGAAGTTTTAAACGAGTTATTCTATGTGACTATACTGGTAAGAACACACACACACACACACGAGTATCACGTGTTCTCAAGTTTCTCATAGCTCGCTTAGCGTAATTATGGCCTTGTGCTCATCCTTCTCACAAACTTTTAAAAGAGAGACTCCAACTCTCTATTGAGGCGGCACCACCTAAAAGTTAGTTTAGGTGAAGTTCTTCTAGTACCTTTATTACTTTTGGAGGTACTTATGTTTTAGTACTGAGCTTCATTAAGAGCTTTAAGCTCAACCTCCACTTCAATAACAACCAGCATTATTTAATTAGGATAGGTTTATAGCAGATTTAAATAATGCTGCAGCTATCCACATATCGAATGACTTGATGTTACTCTTTGAGCCTGTGGATTACCTTTTAAGTAATATCAGGTACGGCTGCCATCATTGGTGGGCCTTTTCAGTTTCGAAATTTCAACCCCGTCCTATTTGAAGTAGACGCTACTAAATCTCTATTTAGTTGTTTAGTTAAAAGATCCGCTAAATTCTCAATTGACCATACATAATTTAGGGAAATTATTCCATCCTAGATTAATTTTCTTATGTGGCATGTCTAAAATTCATATGTCTAGACTTTTCATTGTATAACTCGTTGTATGCCTTTGCTAATGTGGCTTGACTATTGCACATGATATGTATTAAAGAGATGTTCTTCGATCCCAAAGGTATCTCATAAAAGAGATCCTTAAGCCACTTGGCCTCTTTCTCGATTTTCGATAGTGCCAAATTCGGATTCCATGTCGTGTTATACATGTTTGTTTTTTTTATTTTCAAGAAATAGCACCTCCTCCTAGGTGAGCACCCAACTCGAAATGGACTTACTTTCTCCCGTGCTAGATATCTAACTAGCATCAGTAAATCTTTCCAATACAACCTGGAATTTATTATATTGTAGGCCTAAGTTCTTGGTTTTCTTTAAATATCTAAGAACTCTCTCAATGGCCTTCCAATGATCATTGCTCGAATTGCTAGTAAGTCTACTAAGTTTACTTATCACATAGGCTATGTTCGGTCTTGTGCATTGTACTACATACATAAGACTCTGTATAGCACTTGCACATTCCAATTGAGCAATTGCCCTTTCATCATTCTTCATTAACTTAGAACTTGGATCAATTGGGGTACTACATTCTTTTACGTTCAAATGTTTGAACTTGTTCATCATATTCTCGATATAATGTGATTGACTTAGATAGTAACCCCTACTAGTTTTTGTGACTTTGATACCTAAAATGGTATCTACCTATCCAAGATTTTTCATCTTAAATGTGGAAGATAGAAACCTCTTCATTTCTACTATTTCGTCCATGTGATTACTCATAATCAACATATCATCAATATAAAAGTAAATAAATGTCAAATAATTATCACATAACTTAGAATATATGCATTTATCTACACTATTATGCTTAAAAACCAAATGATATGATTGCTAAATCGAATTTCTCGTGCCATTTCTTATGTGCCTGCTTTAAACCATATTGCGATTTCACCAACTTACATACCTTATGTTCATTTCTAGGTAGGGTAAACCCTTTGAATTATTACATATAGATCTCCTCATCTAGATCCCTATTTAAATTTCGTCTTGACATCCATTTGATGAACATGCAAGTCATGTATTGAAACTAATGTGAATAATATCATAATCAATGTTATTCTAGCTATTGGTGCATAGGTTTCAAAATAATTGATTCCTTCCTTTTGTCGATATTCTTTGGCTACTAATCTAGCCTTAAAGTATTTAGGAGTTGTCAACGTTATATTTTCTCCTAAATACCCATTTACATCCAATAATTTGGATCCGGGTGATAAATCAATAAGTTCCCACGTATTGTTATACATTATCGAATCAATTTCATCTTTAATTGAATCTTTCCAGAAAATACTATCATGAGAAGCCATAGCTTCATTGTAAGTCATAGGATCAGTTTCCATTTGTAATACAAAAGGAATTGTTCTTACAACATTCAACTCATTTCCCTCTGCTAAATAAAAGGAGATAAGTTGATAATCAATTTCATCTGGTCCCAAAGACTTCTCAACCCAAGTTCTTTTACTTCTTTGTGGCTCACTAGATCATTAACATCTTTCAAAGATGTCTCTTCTTGTATTTCACTTGAGCTGGGGATATCTTTAAGATTTTCTCTCAATTCATTGTTCGAAGATAACGAATCTTCAAAGAACTCCACATCATTGGATTTGATAATCACATTGGTCTCCAAATTTAACAACCTATAAGATTTGCTATTGCTAGAATATCTTAAAAAAAGGCACATTTAATGCCTCTTAGCCCAATTTGATCCTATTAGGATTTGTGTTCTTACAATAAACAAGACATCCCCATACTTTGAAGTATCTAATATTTGGTTTCCTTCCTTTCTACAATTCGTAAGGAGAAACCTTTATATGTTTTGAAGAAATCCTATCAAGTATCCTACATGCACTTAATAATGCTTTACCCCACGAGTTAAATAATAACATAGGATAGATAAGTATAGCATTAATCATTTCAACTAAGGTCCTATTTTTCCTTTCAACTGAACCATTTTTTTCGAGTCTCCTAAGTGCAGAATATTGGTAAATTATGCCATATTGTTCACAAAACAAGTTGAATTCACTATAAAATACTCATTGCCTCTATCACTTCTTAAGGTTTTAATTTTCTTTCTTAGATAATTTTCAGCTTCACTTTTATATACCTTAAACATATCAAAGGCATCATTTTTACGTTTCATCAAGTAAACATACGTGTACATGGTGCAATCATCAGTGAAGGCAATGAAATACCTATTTCTACCGCTAGTCAACAAGCCATTGTCCTTTTTCACACTTTGATAAGGTTTTTTTAATCATCTTATATTCTAAACATGTCTTGCATTTATATTCATTATTTTCATCACAAGAAATCAACTCACATTTTTTCATATGTTTCATAGTACTTCTACCAATATGACATAATCTAGCATGCCACAATAAAAATGAATCAACAGAATAAGCAAAATCAATTTTATTAATTTTTTTGTTAATGGTACATAATTTGACGATTCCTTCACAAGAATATCTATTTTCAACAAATTTTCCGTTAAGGGATAATACAAGTTTACCGGATTTATATTTGGAACGTGTAATATATTTGTCAAAGTAATGGTTGTTCGCGAAATTATTTCTTTCGATTTAAAACTACCGCAAGTGTACGGTTCGTTAACAAGTAATAAAGTGGATTCAATGAGTTTGAATATCGTCCCACAGAGATTGATTAGTTCAAATTTTATCTAACGTAGCCTTAACCGAAACTGGATTGTTAAAGTGGATATGGACCTAATTAAAAACTCTAATTTCAAAAAGAAACCCTAATTATGCAAATTAAATGAGTAAATTGAAATTAAAACTCAAAATAATATTTTAACACTCTAGAATAAAACTAAAAGTTGAGAACGCACATTGTTATAATTATTTAAAATTAAATACGCTAGGATCACGATTTCCCATGCAATTATCACGTTAAACCCTAGTTTCACAATATGACAACACACTTCAATTGTGACGAATCAATGTTCCTAAGTCTATCCAATACTCTCTCTCGAGATATATCAAACTTATTTCTACATACCACCGGTCTATATTTCTATGACAAGAGCATATGTAAAAAATGCATGTAGTTTTATGAACACTTAAAGATTCACGTAGGGCATAGCGGTATAATTCTATCCACTATCGGACCCTACGATGATTTATCTTATGTCAAATCTATTCCAATTCTCTCGAATGCAAGAATAAATCACTTAAATTCACACAATTACGAGCCCTTAATTGCGGAAACATTAATTGCATATAAATCATTCAAAACAATAAAAATTGTGTCTTAACATCAAATTGCAAAACGAGGATATTAAAATTCAAATAACATGGTTCATCGATCTCCTAGCATAATAAGAATCTAGCCTAGCATGATTAAAATAACAAAATACATCATGTTTTGAATAAAAGACATCACCGAGTTATGAAATCTTGAAGAAATCTTGAAGTTCTTCGTGCCAATCTTTGTTCTTGCGCTCAAATCCTCTCCAAGAAGTGTTTTTCGGCCTCCAATTGCATTCTGGTCGTCTCTGAAATGTTTTTGATATTTATATCCCGTCAATATTAGGTTACCAAAAGAGTTTTAATCGTATAAGGAAAGAAAATTTCGTATCAGACAAATAGCCATGCGACCGCATGGTTTTAATCCGTGTGGCCGCATGGTTATTCCATATTTCCAATTGAATTCCCTGCATCCCTTCGTGCGGCCGCATGAGAGTTCTACCATGCGACCGCATGGTAGACTTTAACTTCCAAAAACTTCAATTTAGTCCCTTTACTTGAATCTTTCACTTCTAGGCTCTTTTCTTCACTCTTTCCATTCC
The DNA here is from genome assembly GCF_002742605.1 of Olea europaea var. sylvestris. Classification (NCBI taxonomy): domain Eukaryota; kingdom Viridiplantae; phylum Streptophyta; class Magnoliopsida; order Lamiales; family Oleaceae; genus Olea; species Olea europaea. The sequence continues at coordinate 3,738,410 of NC_036243.1, read as the reverse complement.
ATCATCCCAAGGCATTATCAATTGGCATTTGGTTCAGCCGATTCCTTGATTTGTTCATCAGGTAAACTTTTGGGTAATTGCACCTTGGTCCTTGAACTTTCACTTTGTGTCATTTTAGTCCTTTTTTGCGTCTTTTCTCATGTATTTCACCATGTTCATCGGTGTTACCTACAATTCACAAATGCAACGAAATTAAGTCACAATTCAATCATTTTATTCGTAATTAAGTCATGTTTGTGACCTAAATAAGTGTGCAAAAACACACTTATCAATTGTTTTCATAGAAGTGGAGATCATATCAACATTTTCCTTTCCAATCACCTTGGACCAAACCTCGTTACCCATTTGTATCTCTTGCTCTCCATCCACCTCATGATATATTTTGAATAAGGATTTATCATATGATAAATGTACAGTAGCACAAGTATAATACCACCACTCGGGAACCTTTCCCTTGATTGCACTTATTTCGTTTACAGTGGTCACAATTTTATCCTCTTGGATAGAATTCACTTTACCCTTAGAGTTGTTTCATTCGGTGCCTACACTCCTTTACGTAGTTTCCAGGCTTTCCACATACGAAACATTCACCTTTGGGTCATCTTCTTGGACATATTGAAGTTCCTTGAAGGCTTTCTCTTGTTGGATTCGGCAGACGGTTCAGTTTTCTCCACTGTGTTTGCTTTGGAGGTTCCTTCATGAGAGTTTTCACTCTTATCATGCATTCTAGACTCTTAATCCGAATATGCCTTTGTAATTGTTCCAAAGAATAATCTTCAGAACTATGCATGATTTTCTTCCGATATCCTTTCTAAGTCCCCAGGAGTTTAGCAATTATAGCCCCTACTTGAAAAATCTTCGGGATTTCAATCTTTACTGTCTTTAGTTTGTTGACAATAATTTGAAGTTCATGCACTTTGGGAAGTAGGAGAACATTTTCAAGAAATTTAAAGTCGAAATATTTAGATATCAAAAATTTCTTGGTACCTTCCTCTTTCTCTTTATACTTACTCTCCAAAGCATTCCAAATTTCTTTCACCAAAGAAAGGTCCATAAATCATACAAGGGGTTCGATAGCGCGTTGAGTATATGACTGCGGCAAATTAATTCATCCTCTTAACGATTTTGTCTTTCGACGTTAATTGCTTCTGGCTCTCCATTCGTGGTTTTAGTAATGGTGCCAAATCTGGATCAAGAATATAGAAGATTTTCAACACCATTCGGAGAAACTTTAATTTGTCTTGCCATCATGTGAAGTTAGTCCCGTCGAATCGATCCAACTGCACCATGTCTTGATTCGTTAGTTTGATTGTCGCCATCAATGTTTCTAGGAATATCATTTGAGATTGTTGGAAACAATAGAGTGATAGGGAAGAAACCAAAAAAAAAAAAAAACAGCAATATATGAATCAAAACCAGAAACTTGTAAGAATAAAATCGAAGGCCCGAACACGATATCATTATCCTCAAACAATATTTGCTCCATCTCCTAATTGAATGAGATGCTTAAAGGTATTATGGCAAACAATTTGAAGAATTATAACAAGAATTGTAAAGGATTTTTCACCAAAGCACAAAGTGAAATCCTCCAAAACTTGAAGAACACAATAAGAGAAATTGAATATGAATAAAAACCACGGTTTGATCTTTGTTTGTGGAATAAGGAATGAATCTCAACTGTTTTCGATGCTCAATGGCTTGAATATTGATCTCATATATATAGACCTCGACCATATGCTTGAAATGGTGCCAAAAGACATAAGAAAGGCTACCAAATTTGACTTCACAACGGTCAAAAATGGCCACATAACAATTGAAAATAATTTACCATGCAACCGCATGGTACAACTCCATGCGATCGCATGGTGTATTTGTAGCCGAACCTCAAACTCTCAGTATATGACCATGCAACTGCATGGCCATATGGCCTATGCAGTCGCATGGACCATACTTAAGGCTACCATTCCTTTTTTCATTCCAACTCTTCCTTTATTAATTTGAACAACACTTCTTAATAGGCGTTACACTCGAGTATAGTATATACTATGAAATGCATTTTTGATCGATAGCATTCTATATACTCTATTTTTAGGTAAACTACTCGATACATCTCCAATGTTTAGGGTCATTTACATTTCTATCCCCAACCAATTGTTCTAAACGAAGAGGTTCCCAAATTTTGAAAAGCAAGCTATAATCTATCTAGTTAGAACCATTTTTCCCTTAGTTAACCTAATTGACCCATACATTCAAATATTAGAAAGAGAAAATTTTCATTCATTATTCTTAATTGAAGTATAAAAGTAAATGAAAATGAAAAATAGCAAAAAAATAAACAAATAAAATTCTATACTAAACCCATCCCACCACAACTCAACCACCATGCTGCCACATCAAGGAGTTGTCCAATCTGTACCATGATTTAGCTTACATCTCTTATAAACCAGATATTTTGAGTTTGAATAATAGGGACGCGATAGAAATCCGTGAGAGGTAAGATGGTCTAAACTTTCTTAAAGTGGATAATACGTAAGTTAATTACTTGAGCACGGGACTCGAATCCTACCAAGATTCAACTTAAGTCTCTCAATAAAAGATGTCTTAGGTCCGAATCTTAGTATACAAGACTTAAAGTCATGGGAAAGTAAGTGAACAAATGTCATTCCAAAGTGGACCATATATATGATATAACGGTTTGGACAAGAGACCTATATAGTTATAAAAAATTTCTCTCTCAGCCTCTTAGTTGCGAAATAATTAAATGTGGGAAAAACATCACTTTGTTCTACACAAACCATGGAAGTGAACATTTTCCCTACAAACAAAGGTTCGCAAGGAAACCAAGTGAGAGTTTCTTCTCGTTGGTTCATAAAAGTCCATGGAAGAGAAATCTCCATGGATCTGCTAAAATCTAGGATGGATTTTTGTGGTTTCTGGCCCTGGGTTATTATATTACCACTACAAAATATATTTACCACACCACAGTATAATCACACCACAATTAAAATATGTGTTTAATAAATACACCACATTAAATTTACAATTATATTCCTAATTCAAAAAAAATAATAATAAGATTTCCACATACCCCAAACTTATACTTTTCATCCTCATGTTGACTTTCACTAACTCTTCCTTATCTTCTTCTTGGGGTTATAACCACTAAATTTCCATTTCTTCTTGTCCTCTTTTCCTCTTTTGATTTTAATTGGATAAAAAATTTTGATCATTTCAAAAAAAAATTTGCGCTTAGAGTCGGAATCAAATTTGGAGGGTTCAACTGACAATATAGTTTGGGTTGCCATGGATAGCTCCGAGGACTGGGCTGGGCTTGAGCCACTTTACAATCCACGAGCTTGGTGAAGTTTATTAAAGTGAGATTCAAAATCACGCTAGCGAGCTTGCTTGCTCTTCAGTTGCTCCTCCTTGGCAGCAACTTTCTTGCCTCGCTTCACAACGTAGGACCTGTGATATGCTTACGCTGATTTCTATTCCCAGGTCGACGGGTCCTACGATGTCTGGTAGACCTACGTCCTGAAGATCCCACAACATTTGGTATAGGTTTAGTCACAATGTTTGGTTGGTCAGTAGCACGAACAAAGGTGGTCTTTGATGTACTAGCAGCATTCAGATCAAAACCTAGACCTCTCTTATCACTAGCCAGCTTGCCTATTCCTAGAATATTATCTAGCTTTTTAGAACTGCTAGAAAAGGCAAGTAACTGAGACCTAGACAACTCTAGCTCATTCTCAAGGTGCTTAACCTGAATAGCTAAGGTTTCATTCACAATGGTCAGCTCACTTAATTTCCTAGAGGACATCTCATTTTTACTAGTGAGATCACTAACCCGGGCCTCTAACTGTTCCTTCTCTAGTCAAGCTCTTTCACTTTCTTGCTCAAAGCCTGGTTAGTTGCTAAGATATTGAGGCTCTCCTCATACATCCTATCATAAGCTGTTTCTAGATCTTCCTCACTTCTACTCTCATCACTAGATTCTTCACTACTATCTAGGTCCTCTATCCTTTCACTCCACTGATCGGATCCACTTTTACCCCTAGCAACGAAGGCCACATATTTTCCACTCTCTTCACGGGTGGATTTCTCACTCTGATTGTTCGAGCTAGACTCGTCATCAGTGAGAGTAGTTTTCATAGCCTTCTCTTCAAATCTTTTAGCACTAGGGCACTCATTCTTCACATGACCAAAATCGCGACAGTTATGGCATCTCACGGATTGGGATTTCTTCCTAGATTCACTCGGGCCACCTCTTTGTCTCTCTTGAGGCTTCTTCTTATTCCAACCATTTTTCAAAATTTTTTACTTAGGTAGGCCATCTCCTCATCATTGGGTGAATCAGAATCAGAAGATTCCATTTGGATATTCCTAGCGATTTTTAAGGCTATGGATTTTTCCTTAGCTAGATTGTCTAAGGTCAATTAATAGGTCTGGAGGGATCCAACTAACTCATCTACCTTGATAGTGTCTATGTCCTTACTCTCCTCAATTGCCGTAACTTTAGGCCTAAAACGCTCAGGTAAGGATCTAAGAATCTTTCTCACTATCTTAGGCTCGGGGACTTTCTCACCTAGGTTGAAGGATGAATTGACTATGTCATTTAAGCTAGCATAAAAGATATCAAACATCACATTGTCTCTCATTCTTATCTCTTCAAACCTAGTGGCCAACATCCACAGTTTAGAGTTTTTAACTGTCTGTGTTCCCTCATGTGTGGTTTCTAAAATATCCCAAACTTCTTTTGCTACCTTACACATGGAAACTCTCCTAAACTCTTTGGGGAAAACTACCATTAATAGGGCATGTAGGGCCTTGCGATTTAAATTACAGCTATCCAATTGAGCTCTAGACTAGTTCTCGACAAGGGTGGGAGTGACTACACCATCTATTGTGGTACTAGGGGCTGACCAACCATTTACCACAAGCTGCCAAACACGCTCATCCAAGGATTTCAAAAACACCCTCATTCTCACTTTCCGATACGCATAATTATTTCCATCAAAGTGGGGTGGCACATTCAACGACATACTCATCTAGACTAATGTAAGGTCATGATTCATACTTAGGCTCTGATACCACTTGAAAAAATCGCTCTAGGAACGCACTACTACACTTGAAAGTTCGCGAGAACACTATACTATGTCCAATTAAAATTTTGTCGCTATCAAGTTTACGTTCCAATTTATCGTTTGACCTTACGTGCGGAATTAACACAATTAATTGTAACAAGTCACAGATTAATTGTTATCTAGATGATTAAACATACAATCCAGTTTATCCTAAGTTGAACTGTCGATTTGTAATGAGTAAAGTAAATCAATCAATTAACACAAAACAACTCACGATGTGATAACAGAGAAACCCCAACGTGGGTAAAACTCCGGGACCAAGCTAATAGTTTCCACTATACCAATTCAGCAAGTACAAGTTCTTCAAACTCCGTACCAAGCCAGATCCACTGTTCCAATCTCACGATCTACTACCATAGATACTGCTAGTCTCTTACTAGTTTCACGATCTACCTCCTGCAGCCCAATCTGTTACCCAATATAGCCTCCTGATCTCTAGCTAATTGTATCACCAAGTGGAATTCCAAGAACCTCCTATTCTTGTCTAGTTCCTGCGCTTGTCGTCCACCTCTCTCAATCCTCCAATGAGAGAGTCCCTTCCTCAACATATGAAGAAATCCAGGTGTTTTGTCTTCACAAGGTTGATGTTTTTCCCCAATAATGGATTGCCCGGATCACAAGGTGTTTATGGATGAATTCCTCGTTCAATTTTGCCTTGGATCACTTCAAAGAATATTGGAAGAATGATATCTATGTGGGCACAATCTAGCAATTTCTATTTCACGTCCACTGGCCTTTGTATTTATAGTTGGAGGCAATTAAGTGTCCTAGGCCGTGTAAAACTTTCGAGAAACCAAAAATACGATTTCCCATATACCACTGTCGCTCGAGCGGAAAGTGAGTGACAGTACTTCGCTCGAGCGAAGTCTAGGCGAAGAGCGAGCGACGTGTATTCTGCTTCTTCTCGCTCGAGCGGTGGCAGGGCGGACAACTAGCGAACTTTCGATGCCGTGACCTTGATTTTGACCTAATACTCAAACCCTAGTCCCTACCATCTAACTTTACTAAATTGTACCCTACTCCCTGACTTTTATAGCATTGCACAGTTGAGTCCCTGACTTTTACAAATTTACAATTTAGTCCTTTTGTCCACAAAATCACCAATTGCAATTTTAGACCTAGCAGTTTGATTGACTTTATTTTCCATGAAATTTTTCTGAAAAATATCATTTTTCACCCAAATTCCTACTTTTGATGTGTTTAATTGATATTTTTTTCCATGAAAACATTTCCCATCTCTATTCATGTGATCGTATTTTTCTCAAAAATAAGGAAAACAATTTTTTAGTGAAGAGTGATTTTCATTTTCTAGGTTATTTACTCTTTTTCTCTCTCATTTATTCCCCCTCTCTCGTCCACTCATTAATAAAGAATGGACAAGTATATAACATTTTCCAGGTTAAAAACTAATCAATCAACATATTTAGGGGCTGTCTGGCACGGATTATTTCCAAATCATAAGCAGAAATTTGACCATTGACACAAAGTGAATGGGCCCCACATCTGCAAGAAAACTGGCAAAATCAGGGACAAAACTGCAACCGTCATTTACATATTAGTTGAAATGTCAAAATTATCCTTGTGGTTGTGTGAAATTTAAAAAATGTAGGGACATCATAGTCTTTTCACTAAAATTTTAAGTTGAAATGTCAAAATCATCCTTGTGGTTGTGCCTATAATTTTTTTTCTTTACATGCAAATTCCATACTCGCAATCCAACACACTCTAACATGAATGGAGTGTTGTTATACCGTGCTCTATATTTTAAAAACAATAACACTTTTAATATAGATAAAAATAGAACATCGACTAAATGAAACATGTTTGAAGACATCATACAAATTTAGTTAGAGTTGTAATTCGATTACAAACACAAGTAAAATGTTAATAACATGCTTTTTATTTACGGAAAAATTGAAACATATGTTCTTATTATAGGGATGGCAGTCCCCGAACCGTCCCTCCCTTCCCATCCCTTCCCAAATGAAGCTGGTAATTCCTCTCCCTAATGAAGAATACGGAAATATTATTAAGAATAATATCTATTTTATTTTTTCAGTAACGTAGGATTATTTTCTTTAATAGTTGATTTTGTAATTATTACACAATCTTTCATTTTAGAATTATTTGTAACCCTATATATAGGGTTCTCTACTTTGTAATTTTTACAAGAATTCATAATAATACAATTTACAATTTTCTTAACATGGTATATTTTTCTATTGATTTAGCAACGTCAAATATTTTGCTAAACCTAAAACTTTAGGGAGGAGAAGAAGAAAATTCAAATCCCAATTTTTCTTCCTTTTTATTTTTTATTTTTTTCACCTAAAATGTTTTTATTCCAAATTTTTTATTTGGTCAATTTAGTTTTCAAACGCAATATGATTGTCACTACCCCATATTGAGTTTGAGGGGAGGGTGTTAAAGATATGAAAATATTGTTTAGAATAATCTCCATTATATTTTTCTAATTATTTAAGATTATTTTCCTTAGTAGTTGATTATGTAATTATTAAATAATCTTTCCTTTTAAATTTAAGGAATTACACAATCTTTCCTTTTAGGTTTATTTCCTTTTAGAATAATTCATAACTCTATAAATAGGGTCTTCTATATTGTAATATTCTAGAGAGAATATTACAAAGTAGAGAACTCTATTTATAGGGCTACAAATAATTCTAAAAGGAAATAAACCTAAAAAGAAAGATTGCTTAATAATTACACAATCAACTACTAAGGCAAAGTAATCCTACATAATTGGAAAAATATATTGAAAATTATTCTAAACAACATTTTCCTATCTTTCCATATTTTAACACTCTCCCCTCAAACTCACTATGGTGTAAAATATTGAGTTTGATCCAATTAAATGTTCGAAGATGACGTAGAATAAACTCCAAGTACTTGAGGGGAAGCATTCAACAAAAAAAATCGCAGCAAAGGCATATATCAAACCAAAAATCCAAGAACTTCTCAAACTTGGAATAAAAATATTTGAGTGAAAAAAAAAAAAAAAAAAACTAACATAAGAGAAACCCTAGAGTTTGTCCAAGAGGCAGGGGAAGAGCAGGTAAAGTTCAAGGTACCGACCCTCCAAAATTTTTTTTTAAAATAAGAGAACCCCTGATTTTTTCAAGGGGAAGAATAGGTAAAATTCAAGATACCGACCTCCAAAATTTTTTTTCAACATAAAAAAAGTGGGATGGTTCTTGAAAATAATATATATATATATATATCCTTGCTCCCAACTAGTCCCTACCTCTCGAAGATACCTAATAGACCAATAAGGTAATGGCTACCCTGACAACAATCTGCTTAGTTGTCATCCTCGCTCTTAAGACAAAGTAGAACGTTATTATATCTAAAACAACAAAATAAAATATCATAACATGAAATTCGAAAGTTACAATATACTATACTACTAATGTGAAATGTGTAACATTATTAATGCATGTTACAACATACTAAAAACTTTTAAAATATCAAGTCTTATCCTATTTATTTATCTTTTTGGTTCTTTCCACTCCATATTATTCCATTCAACCTCACTGAGGCGAAGCAAATTTTTTGTATTGGAGGATAAAAAATTAAAATGCAATTTTTTTAAAGCAAAAAATTATTAATGAAAATAAGTCAATATACACTACTGTAACTATAGCCTATGCATCTTGATACTTTGAAACCGTTTTATAATTATATCATTATCAATATTGTCAAATAAATTTTATTATTTGCATATTTTTGTTTACCAACTCGTTGAGAAATGCTGAATTGACAACAAGTAAATCAAACTGAAGGTAAGTAAATGAATTGAAAGAGAATTCAAACTTAATTTAGGAGGTAAATGAAATTCAAATTTAATGCAAATATAATTCAAAAGTAATTCAAATTACATTTAATGTATAACAATCCTCAATTTTTTTACATCATGCTCCAAGTAAAATTTCTTACTAAAATGATGTAAACTACATTGAGAAATTTATCGTGCGAAAATAATAAATGTAAATGAAATAATTGAAAATTGTTAAGGAAAAGACGAGTTAAATGCCTCTTTTTGAGACTTACACTTGACGCACTTTTGACCATTTTTGATTTTGACCTGCACCATTCAATATGACTACGATGTAATTCTCGAAATGATCTTCTAAATACATAGGTGATTTGTGAATTTGGCTAGCTTATAATCACCGACGAATTTATAAAGTTAGCATATTATCGAAATTCTCAAAATAGTAGTTTGGAATGATGTACTTTGACGTGCTATAACTTTTGCCGCGGTTGGCCATTTCGTGCGCCATTAACAAACCAAAAACTTAGGGGTGTAAGCGGTCCAATTTTATCAATTTTTGATAGATTTTCAAACCAAATCGTTTAAATCGGTTTGAGAAAAGCTCAAACCTAAACCAAACCATTTTGAATGGTTTGAAAAAAATTCAAACCTAAACCTAACGGTTTGGTCCGATTTTAAATAGCCTGTTTCGTCATTTTTTTTTTTGCCTATCTACTTTTATGTCATTAATTCTTTGAATTCAATATATATTTATATCTTACTAGCAATAAATATAAAATAAACTAAGCCCCTGTTTGAACCAAATTTTTTGGACAAAAAAATGAAATTTTGGACTGTTATCCCATAAGTCCAAACGCCTTTGTTGACCTGCTATTTCATGTGTGGGACCCAGCCTCATCTTCAACTATCAATTTTCTCATTATGATGATATAGAAAATATGGCTCAAACAGGGACTAAATATATCTACTATAAATTTAAATACCAATTAAATCAAATTGAAATCACAATAAACTAAAGTATATATTTTTTTTCATTTTTGTTCACATTTTTTAGGCTAATGACGATACAATAACGTTACAATACAAGTCTACTAAATTAGATATAAGACCTAAAAAATATAATTACGTCCAATAAGATCTCGTGATCATCATATCTGAAAAAAGGATGCTGACTAGACAAAGAGAATAACCAACTACAATAATAAAATAATTGTTTATAAAATCTAAACATAACAATTACACAAGTTTACGCTTGCATGATGTTACGAAATACATTTAATTTCAAACTCTTATCTTAGTTTGCTCAACAAAATTATTGATCTGAAACTTTATTCGTGGCAAATATTATTACCAAAGGTGTAGGATTTTTTTTGTCTCCAATTTGGTATAATGGACTTCAATTCAAATTTGAAGATGTATGAAAAATCTAAAAAAATTAGTGTGTGGTGCCGTTGGCTCAACTCAAGACTGTGTTGGGTGTCGGTTGGAGTTGATCTAAATTCTAAAGAGAAAAAGGGCTTTGGATAGATTATGTTAGTCTTGAGATTATTAGATATAAATTATGATTATTGGATAATAATAACATATCTGTAATAGAAAATTAGAAATTGATAAAAAAAAAAACCCACAAATGACAAAAATATTGAATTTTACATATTTGGATGGATTTTCAAAAAATTTCATTTTTTTATTTTTTTATTTTTTTATATTTTTTCTGTGGTCTGGTTTGATTTTAAACCGCAATTAAAATTCTCAAACCTAAACCAAACCATTTTGACTGGTTTGGTTTGGTTCAAAATCATTTTGTTGATCAGGTCTACGTGGCACCAAACCGATGGTTTCTGAAATGGGGTTTCGGTTCAATTTTTTGGTTTGGTGATTTTTGCTTTTAGCCCTGGAAAAAACTAGGCTATGACTACTTCAAAATGATATTAAGAATGTTATATTTCGACTTCGTTTGCTATTCCGTAATGAGCGCATCGAAGTAGGTCGTAAAAGGTAACTACATGATTTTTCACATAATATATAAATTTGAGAAAATTTGTATCTTGCTATTTACATGGGCAAAAATGAATACAGATTTTTTTTTAAAAAGTTAAAAAATAAAATTTTATGGGGTCTCTTAGACCCCGTGTGGGCCAGCCCATGAACCTCACTATCCAAGCCATTAATACCTAAGATGTGTTGGCGGACTGGTGTGATTAGTTGACCTCGCAGTTTTTCGCTTTTTCTTTAGGATTAATGCATTTGTACAGCCGAGCCTGATGCGCCCGATAAAAAAAATGCATGGACCCTCCCATATGAGTATAATGTACACCGAGCTGTCAGCATGATATTTTTCTTTATGTGAAGAAGCCGAATACCAATGTTTCCTGGTTAAGATGAGATTTGGATATAAATTCATGATGTTAGGTGGCTTAATAAATAATTATATCAATATTCATTCATTAAACATCTATATTTTAAAGATAAAGAAAGATACCACTACAAGAAAAAAGGAATTTTGCAATATACAAAAGGCTACATTCACCAATTATATGTCCCTAAAAGTGGTCTATCGTAACATTCAACAAGTGTATATTGCTATTGATTGACTAAATTGAGTTTTGACAATATTTTTATAAAGAATGTTACTAATACACCGTTTTATAATGTTCGAAATCCGTTGTCGTGAAATTTCTTTTTGCAACGTGCAATGTACGTTGTTCTTAATGTTTTAGCAACGTGCGGTACGTGTTGCCATTATTTAATTTTAGCAATAGACAATGTGAGTTGCCATTAGATATTTTAGCAACGCGCTCTTGAACGTTGCTATTAACCTTTGTTTAGTTTCACCGTATGACCAATAGCCATTAGCCCAATCAACACATTAACACCCACTTCTAGTTACAACTTACAACCCATACCCATTACCCATTCAAATCAAAATCCATTTTCATTTCAATTTAATCCAACCCACACGGCACACCCACTTCTTCTTCTACTCCCTCCGCTCCACCTCCGCCCGCCCGCTACTCCCACCCATCCCGGCACTCGGCTCCGCTTAGTCTCCGCCTACTTCTCCGATCCTCTACTTATCCGCCATTCATATTTTGTTGCTGCCTCCTACGGCCCTGCCTGCTCTCAGCTCTCCGACTCTCCGTGTCCATGACTCCGCCAGCGGTCGTCCCTGTTTGTTCAGCAGTTCGAGGTGGTTATTCTTCAACAGCCGGTGGCACCGCTGCAGCAAAAGATAAGGTAAAGCTCCAATGTCTGAATTTCTCACAACCCAAGCTTTTTTTTTCCCTTATTTTTTGTTATTTTTATTTGTGTAACTTGCAATAATTTTTGGTTTTTTTCTTTTTAAAATATGAAATTAGCACTTTGCTCTTCAATTGCTCGAAGCCTACTGCGGCACTGCCTACACATTGCTCGAAGCCTATTGCGGTAGAGGCGCCCTCTGTGACTATGAGTTGCTTACTCTGTCACTAGAATTAGGAAATAGTATATTGCCCTGTGAATTGCATTGTGAATTGATTATAGTATTGCCCTGTGAAATCCAGGGGAGGTTTGATGTAGAGGAGAATTAAGCTACTTGTTGGTTTATGGTTTTGGGACAAGAGGTTGCCGAGACACCAAGTCACCAAGATAAGGCATACATGCTCTCTTCACTTTCATCAACTGCCACTACTATTTTCCTCCCCTCCATGTTATTTTCTTCCATTATAGACATCCATAGATTGGTTTTTGAGAATTTTCTTAATTTGAACAACAGCCTGCCTCGTTGTTTGCTTTTATAGCCAAATAAGGAAAGCTGTATCTAGGTTTAATCTAACAATTAGTCTACGCTAATGAGATATTATAGTGTTGTGAAATTCCAATAATGCCATTTCAACATTTTGGGAGTTTGCTTACTTGCTATACTTGTGTTTCCATGGTTACATGTACCTGATCAAACTATAATTGATAGGAAGTTTTAAGTCTAATTTTAATGTTTAGGCCCCACTGGTTTAACAAGAAAGCTATCATTGGTATTTTATCAATGGCTGTCTGTTTGAAGTCCATTTCAGTAGATACCCCATAGCCAACTTGAAGCCAATGAGAGCTATTTTTTGGTCATCTAACCTTGACAAAGTAATCAACCCAATCCAAAATGAAAGGTTTTGGTTACTTCAAGGTAGAATAGAAGCATTTTAGTGAATTACTATGTTTATTGTGTACGGATTAAATGTTTCCTAACGAAGTTATAACTTTAATTTCACAGTCTTAAAATACTTGTTCGTAAATAGGTGATGTTTGTTTTTAATTTTGTTGGTATATAGAAATAGAAAAAAAGGGAAAATAATCAGGGAAGGACTATGGCAATGGCAACATTGCCAAAAGAAAAGAAGAAAAGAAATGACAACGGGCCAAAAATGTTGCCATAATTGAACTAAAAAGTCAAGAAAATGTTCAAAGAACGTTGTGAAAAAGAAAAAGACAATAATAAAAAAAACATTGCAAAAAACTTAGCACAACAGTCAAAGAACGTTGTGAAAAAGAGAGAGATAACAATCAAAGAATATTGCAAAAAATCTTAACACAACATTTAAAGAACGTTAAAAAAAAAAAAAAAAAAAAATTTAAAAAAAATTTAAACAAAAATTTAAAAAAATTTAAAAAAAAAAAAAAAAAGAGAGAGAGAGAGAGAGAGAGAATGACAACAGCCAACTAACGTTGCAAAAAACTTTAACACAACATTCAACGACCGTTGTGAAAAAAGGAAAGACAAAAGTCATCGAACGTTGCAAAAAACCTGTACACAACATTCAAAGAACATTGCAAAAAAAAGAAACACAACAGTCAATGAACATTGTAAAGAACCTTAACAGAACATTCAATGACCGTTGTGAAAAACAGAAAGACAACACTCATCAAATGTTGAAAAAACTTTAACACAACATTCAAAGAACTTTGCAAAAAACCTTAAGACAACACGCATTGAACATTACGAAAACCTTCCACTTTACAGCAACGTCAAAGACTGCAACATACGCTGGAACACTGCAAAATGTTAATGGAAATGTTTTTCGACCATTGTTAAAGGCAGTTTTTGGTGTAGTGCATGCAAATATATACATGCATGGAGATATATCAATAGATTGGTTAATAATTAATTTTTCTTCTTATTTATTTTTATTTTAAAATCTCGAGCGCGTATTGGTTCTATAAGATAAATGATTGAAAGTCTTATATCGGAATCGATGGTAGACATTAAATAAAAATATATATTTTTTCTATATAAATAAGAAATTTTGTCTGTTTTCAATTTTCTCGATCAACCTAAGGATAGAAATCTCAGTGGTCATTCTACTATCAACATTATTTTCTAGTTATCATTGAACTTTGAACTTTTCTGGATGATAAGCACACTTTAAAAGGGATTTTCTAATAGTTGTTGGACCCTCTTTTTTATTTTTGTATTTTTTAATTTTACAAATAATATATGTACTTTCAAAGTTGTTTTTAATAGTTTGTTTTAGTTATTATTTTCACTCATTATTACAAATTGTTTGTGTAAATTCTAAAACCCCAATAAATTAAAAATAAATTGTAATCTAACTAATACAAATCTAAACAATCGATAGTTAGAACTTCTTACTATCAGTTTCTAATGATTTTAATTGATGTGCAGGTTGATAATATGTTCCTGCAATTTTAATTGAGCGCTAAATTTAATTTATGGATTAAAAGTATGGACACAAGTTGTAACATGGTAAACCTCGAAGGAAAACATCCATGCTGATCTAAATGGTTGACTTCTCATTTTGATTATCACAAAGAAATTGCGTTTATTTCTAACAAATTGAATTCAAATGTTGTTAGTGATTATTGCAAAATCAACAAAATGAAGACGCGAAAATTGAGATCAAGAGACATGCACATGGACAAATGATTTGGGCTCTTGACGATCAACATGGAAACAAAAATTAGAGATTGACGAACGTAGAGACAAAAATTGAGCCTTCGCGTCAAAAATACATTGGAGAAAAGATTGATCATCAAATTCAAGACATTAGATATAGACGCGTTTGAATTTATATGTAAAGGTAAACACTTCAATTCTTAGCATTGACTATAGCTCAAAATAATTTTTATGCATGAGAACAATTTCACGTCACAAAGAATATTTTATACTTGCATAAAAATTATTTTCAAAAGATAAATATCTTGACTTCAAGATCAAATATTTACAAAATACTTATCTTTGCAAAATAAGTGAGAAAGTCCTTCAAGAACCTACATTGATCAATTTCATCATGAAGGAAAATATCCGGAGGCATTTCTACCCATCCGGACATCTAGGTGCCCAATGGTCATTTTTTTACTGTTCTGACCTCTGTCTCAAACGGTCAATTTTTTAACTATCCGGACCCCAACCGGATGTCCAGATCATGTGTCCAGATAGACATATTTTTTGACCGTTTGAGTGCTATAAATACCACTTCTCTTCCTCATTTGCAAAAACCTTCTTTGAGCATTTAAGAGAGGCTTTTATGGATCTCAACTACTTTGTTTTTCAATCTTTAGATGATCAAAATATTAATTTCTTGAAAAGCTTGTCCTTTTTAGTGATAAATTTTGAGAAAATCTTTTATCTCATTGCAAATTTTCAACAACTAACATTTGAGCTATACTTATTGAAGTGTTAGCCTATTTCTTTCTTGGTACTTAATTGTGATCATATCATTTATTAAGATAGAAGCTTTTACTTGTAATTTCTTCTTTTCTCATTTGATTGTGGGTTGTGTTGAAGTCCCGAAAATTTCAACCTTGTAAAAGGATCAGTGCTCCTTGGTTGTAAGCCACCGGAAGCTTTGTAAGGGTTGGATTGCGCCATAAGTCAATCAACCATAATGAAAAAGGCCTTACTTGTGACAGAGAGTTTCGTAATGGGGAACGTAGATTGTTGATTAGATCGAACGTCCATAATAATATTGTTTGCACATTTTCTTCCCTTTTACTTATTACTTTCTTATTTGTGCCATCTTACTTGAACAATTATTTATTTGCTATTTGTTTAAGCTTGCAATTATTTTCGAAAAAGTTTCAAATAACCAATTCAGCCCCTCTTAGTTTGTTATTCTTGGGCTTCCAATTGGTATTAGAGCGAGGTGCTCATTCTTTTTAAGATCTCACAATCTTGAGCAATGGCTAACAATCTTTTTAAGGCATCCACATAGGTGTAGAACGAAATTTCCTAAAGATTATAATCGAAAGTGATTCTCAAGTCGTTGTGAACTGGTTCCTCAATAAATAATGTACATGATGGAAATTTTGGAAAGCATGGGAGGAGATAAATGATCTCATGATTGGAAGAGAAGTGGTGTTCAGACATGTTTTCCAGGAAGCAAACCAAGTTGCAGACGCATTATCTAAAATAGGTGGAAATGGAAGCACGGCAACATTTCTGATATGGCAGATCTTCCTGGGGCCGTTACCAAGTTATTTATATCAAATAGAAATCATTTTCCATATGCACAACGTTAATAAAAGTTTGTCTTTAAAGTCTATTTGTAATGTGGAGTTCATTTTCATGGTATTCCTCCACCATATGTGAGGGCTGATCTATAAAATCTGGAGTTTTAAAAAAAAATACTGGTGGAGAATTTGATAATGTCGGCTATAATGATTTTTGTAATGAAAATGGATATGAACATAATTTTTCGTCTCCTAGAACTGCTCAACATAATGGTACATGTAGCAGAGAGGAAGAATCGTACATTGCAAGAAATGGCTAGGACCATGTTAAATGAAAATAACTTGCCAAAATATTTTTGGGCCAAAGCCGTTAACACCACTTGCTACATTGTTAATAGAGTTTAAGTCAAAAGAAAACTAAAACTCCTTACGAGATTTGGAAAAATAGAATTCTCAATATTAGTTATTTTAAAGTTTTCGGTTGTAAATGTTTCATTTTAAACACAAAAGATAATTTGGAAAAATTTGATTCAAAATTCAATGTTGAAATTTTCCTAGTATATTCATCGACTAGCAAAGCTCATAAAGTATTTAACATACGAACTCTAGTCATTGAAGAATCCATGTATATAACATTTGATGAAACTAACTCACTTGATCGCGAGAAAGGTATTGGTGATGATGTAGGTTTAGAAACCCCATTCGAACAAATGAATATTCAAGAGCAACACAAGGAAACTCCCAGAGAAGAACAAAAGGAGGAGCCTAATGTTCAAGAAAGTGAAGAGAAATCAACTGAAGCTCAAAGTAATCCTCCACTACCAAAAGAATGGAGTTTTGTTCCATCGCATCCCAAAGAACTTATAATAGGCGATCCATCCAAAGGTATCACTACTAGAACCTCTTTTAGAAATCATCTTGGTAGTTGTGCATTCAATTCACAAATTGAGCTTAAAAATTTTTAAAAAGCCGAATATGATGAATTTTGGATTCTAACAATGCAAGAAGAATTAAATCAATTCGAAAGAAATTATGTTTGGGATTTAGTTGCTAGAGCAAATGATTAAATCGTAATCGGTAGAAAATGGGTTTTTAGAAATAAAAAGCATGAAAATGGGATTTTTGTTCGTAACAAGGTTAGATTAGTGGCCCAAGGTTACAATCAAGAAGAAAGTATCGTTTTGAAGAAACATTTGTATCGGTAGCTAGATTAGAATCCATCCATATGCTTCTTGCATTTGCAGGCTATAAAGGTTTTACACTTTATCAAATGGATGTAAAAAGTGCTTTCTTAAATGGATTTATTTAAGAAGAAGTTTTGTTGAGCAACCTCCAGGTTTTAAAGATCATAAGTATCCAGATCATTTTTTAAACTTAGAAAAGCTCTATATGGTTTGAAGCAAGTTCCAAGAGCTTGGTACGAATGTTTGAGCAAATTCCTACTATCAAATGGTTTCTCAATTGAAAAAATGGATACTACACTTTTTGTCAACTCATAAGGGAGATATGCTTGTTGTTCAAATTTATGTTGATGATATTATTTTTGGTGCTACAAATATCCATCTTTGTGAAGAATTTTCAAAATGCATGAGTAAAGAATTTGAAATGAGCATGATGGGAAAACTAAAATTCTTCCTTGGTCTTCATATTAAATAAACAAATGACGAAATTTTCATAAATCAAAACAAGTACATATTCTCAAAAGCTTTGATATGGACGACCTAAAGCCAATGAACACCCCGATGAGTACATCCTTAAAGCTAGATAATGATGAGCAAGGCACTCCCATTGATGTCACAAAATATCGAGGTATGATCCTATTCCTTTGTTTAAGTGCTAGTAGACTTGATATTATGTTCAATGTGTTTATATGCTAGATTTCAATCTAATCCTAAGGAATCACATTTACGTGCCGTGAAAGGAATTTTTTGATATCTTAGTGGAACTAGAACATTAGGACTTTGTTATCATAAGGGCAGTCACATTGACTTGATTAGTTACTCGGATGCCGATTGGGCATTGATCGTAAAAGCACTAGCGAAAATTGTCACTTTCCAGGCTTTGCATTTTTGTCATGGTCTAGTAAGAAACAAAATTTCGTTGCACTTTCTACTGCTGAGGCGTAATATATTTTGATCGCAAATTATTGTGCACAAGCACTTTGGATGAAACAATCCCTTAGTGATTATCACCTGTCTTACGATCACGTGCTTATCAAGTGTGATAACACCGGTACCATCAACTTGTCTAAAAATCCCGTTTTGTACTTTCGAACTAAACACATTAAAATTCGATACCACTTTCTTAGAGATTATGCACAAAAGGGAGATATCGTGTTAGAATTCATAAAAATCAAAGAACCAATTAGCGAATATTTTCACCAAACATCTAGCGCACGACTGATTTTCACATATTCAAAGAGGTTTAGAAATTATTGATGAAAATGAAGTAGAATGAGTTTAAATTTTCCTATCACGTAAGTTTTTGCATGCATAGCCTTTTATAAATGATAATTTCATTTTGAAAATAACCATGTCACACATAAAAAAAATCCGGACACACTTTTATCTATCCGGACAGTCCGAACAAGAGTGTCCAGATTGATAGAAACTTTCAAAGCATTGAATGTTTTGTTGATCTGGACGTTGATTCAATCTTCTCAATTTTGTTTTTAATTCAAAAACCCAAGAGATTTAGAAAATCAATCTCTCACAAGCTCGAAAATTTCAACTTCAAAATACCAAATTTTACACCAACCTACATCAAACTTGGTGTTTTTCGCAGAAATTCTTCATATTAGATTGTAGAAAATCATACCACCACACACTACTTACCTATATATTCGAAATCTCCTTCCAAAATTTAACTTTTGGGGTGATAATCTCAAACCCTAGAATTCAAATTTTGGGGCTTTTTGGATATTCCATCACTCCTTCACAATGTCGGGAATGCAATGAGGCAACTGGGTAAAATGAACAACGAGACGACCTCCTCCATCATCATCTGATGAAGATATGGACTTGGAGCTAGAGGTACAGGTGAATCCTTTTGAAAAATTACCCATTCTTATTTGTAATTAGGTTGATTTTGCGGATTTTACTATAGAAGCTCCCGCTTTTAATATCAAAGAACGTTTTAAAAGAATGGGATGCTTATCAGTGGCTACCATGGTAGAGCACGCATACCCATGCCTCATGAAAGAATTTTATCAAAAAATGCATGTTGCACCTCATTCCGACGAGATTACATGTTTGATAAAAAATGTACGCATTACGGTTACAAAAGTACTAATTTGTGATATTCTCAAACTAGCCCTGTGACTTGAAAATTTTTCTACATTAATCTCCACCTACCGTGGAAGGCTACGATCCTTCCGAGGCATGTCGTCGAGTCATCGAGAAGGATTTCGAGAATATTACAAAATTGAGTGCTAATCAATTTAGTCCCCATTGGGCCCCCATTTGTCTTTTCAAATTTTAATGATTGGAATAGTATTTTTATGAAGAATGTGTGGTTGAAAAAGAACGAAAAGTTTTTTATTTACGTGTAATATTTTTTTATGGAAGATTTTGTGGTTAAAAATAAGAGAAAAAAAATGAAAGAGACTGGGGGGCCAAATAGGGGTTTACTCTTCCATACAAAGTTTTGCAAAACATTATTTCCCATGTTATTTTTCCCCGTAAGGGCCACTGAGACAAATTTAATCACTCCGATCTCTTCATTTTAAATTCACATTTAGTAGGGTGCAAAATTTATTTCCCACCATTGCATTGGGGCTTAAGAAACTTGTGCATTCATCACATTTCACTCAACAGTGAAACCCTTGTTAAGTTACGCTCCGCTGATACTATCAACATCCAAACCCTAAAATGGATGAAAATACTAAAAGAAAATGGGCTATGGTTGGCGTACACGAATGGATTCTACCCTACCTCCAATCTTTCCACTTTAGCTTTCGAAGAGAAAGTCGAAGATGAGCACGAAGACAAGCCTAAAGCCCTAGCTCTCGCTTCTGACATTATCGAATCCAGCGCACCTCATCCATCAGGATGCCATTTTACATTTACTGAGACACAGTTTAATCTCTTTCACGGGCGCATTGATTCTCTCACCTCAACCATCGACAGCCTAGGTAGCCTACTCCTTCAGATTTAGGCACAGTAGAACGCTATAGAAGATCGACAGGCTGAGATGTAGGCACAGTAGAATGAATTTTTTGCCAACTTCTATGCTTACTTCCCACCGTCACAACCGCCTCTGGCGCCTTAGTTTACTTTCAATTTGAAATATTTTCATTTGCTAGATGTTTCTTTTATTGTCGTACTATAACTTTCCATTATTGTACTTTCGAGTTATTTCAATGCATGGTACATTATGAATTAAATTTCTTATGGTTGACTTCTTTGCAAGTTTAATTTGTCCTACTACTTCTTTTTGTTTATGCCAAAAGGAAGAAGATAGGTAGATAATTATGCAAAATAGGGGGGGACATTGTAAGGGGGAACTTATAAATTTTTATGCATGTTGATAGGGGAAATATAAGTGAAAACGATAAGGGGAATATGCAAAATTTATGCGTATTAATTTGTGCCTCTTCAATTTGTTTGATGTTTGTATTGCAAATCATCTTATTTGTCAAAATCAAAAAGGGAGAAATTGTTGACTTAAATGGTTGACTTCTCGATTTGATTATCACAAACAAATTGCGCTTATTTCTAACAAGTTGAATTTGAGTGTTGATAGTGATTATTGCAAAATCAACAAAATGAAGATGATAAAATTGAGATCAAGAGACATGCACATGGAAAAGTGATTTTGACGCTTAACGATCAACATGGAAAAAAAATTTGGCGATTGAGGAACATAGAGACGAAAATCGAGCCTTCATGTCAAAAATCACATTGGAGAAAAGATTGATAATCAAATTCAAGACAATAGATGTAGATGCGTTTGAATTTATATGTAAAGGTAAAACACTTCAATTATTAGCATCGACAATAGCTAAAAAGAATTTTTATGCACTATAGCAATTTCATTTCACAAAAGAATACTTGCATAAAAATTATTTTCAAAAGATAAGTATTTTGACTTCAAGATCAAATATTTATAAAATACTTATCTTTACAAAATAAATGTGAAAGTCCTTCAAGAACCTGCATTAATCAATTTCATCACGAAGGAAAATGTCCGAGGGCATTTCTGTCCATCTGGACGTTTGGATCACCATCCGGACATCTAGATGCCCAACGATCACTTTCTTGACCGTTCTGCCTCTGAATCAAAGGCTAGTTTTTTTAACTGTTCGGACCCCAACCATGTTAATGGATGAAATTCTACATCGATTAAAAATGAAAATATAGACCGATTTATAAAGAATTGGGCTACTCCTCTTAACAAGGTTAACCTTATTAAGATGGAACCTAAATCTTTACATAGTATCAGAGTCCATTAAGCTCTAACGAGCGACTCGATCCGATTAAGACTCAATAAATGAGCATACGGATTTCAAGATTGGTCTGCTCAAATGAGCCACCATATTGCGGGGGCATGTTAAGGAATGAAATCCCACATCGAATAAAGATGAAAACATAGATCGATTTATAAAAAATTGGGCTACTCCTCTTAACAAGGTTGACCTTTTAAGATGGAACCCCAAGTCTTTACAAACCAGACGTCCAAATCATGTGTCAGGATGGACAGATTTTTTGATCGTTTGAGTGCTATAAATACCACATCTCTTCCTCATTTGCAACAACCTTCTTTAAGCATTTAAGAGAGGCTTTTATTGATCTCAACTACTTTGTTTTTCAATCTTTAGAAGATAAAAAAATTCATTTCTTGAAAAGCTGTTTGAGTGATCAATTTTGTGAAAATCATTTATCTCATTAAAGTTTTTCAACAACTAATATTAGAGCTATACTTATTGAAGTGTTAGCCTACTTCTCTCTTGATATTTAATTGTGATCATATCAGTTATTACGAGAGAAGCTTTTACTTGTAATTTGTTCTTTTCTCATTTGATTGTGCGTCGATTTGAAGTCATGGAAATTTCAACGTTGTAAAATGATCGGTGCTCCTTGGTTGTAAGTCACAGGAAGCTTTGTAAGGTTGGATTGCTCCATAAGTCAATCAACAATTGTGAAAAAGGCCTTGCTCGTGACGGAGAGCTTTGGTAACGAGGGACGTAGATTGGATCGAACCTCCATAATTACACCATTTACGCATTTTCTTCCCTTTTACTTATTACTTTTTTATTTGTGCTATCTTACTTGAGCAATTGTTTATTTGTTATTTGTTTAGATTTGCAATTATTTTCGAAAAAGTTTCAAATAACCAATTCACCTCCCTCTTGATTAGTTATTCTCGGGCTTTCAATCCAATGGCCCCATGCCACAGGTCATAACTCTTTGACTCCTACTCTGATATGACTATTTGCTCCTAACCATTTCATTGACACATTTTATGGATAATTGTGTTATGAATGGATGATACATGCAACACTATTTGGTTGATTGGATTTCTCCTCCGCGTTATGTGGTGCTCTTTTAATCTCAAAAAAGTTGGAGTAGGTTAGATTTTTCATGATGTTGTGAACTGATGGTGAAGTGGTGAACAAATGATGGAAAACATAAACGGCTGTTAATTGAATTCACCATTTTTATATTCTTATGTTTTTGTTTGTTAGTTGAATTAACTGATTTCATATAGCCGTGTTTGAGGTTTTATCACTCATGTTTTTTCTTCTTTCATAATGTTTTAGGGTTTTTGAGTTAGGGGAAGTATGATGTATATGATGATAACTGATTACAGGGGAGTATTCCATGTGACTTGGTTGATCACATTCATCGTACACGCGATATTAAAAATCTAAAATTAGTTTTTGAAATTAAGCAAAGTCAAAGGGGAGATAGTTGAAAAAATGTGTCATATTTTTACAAATTTTATTTATTGGTTTGCTTAATGATACTGACTGACCGAATGGTGATTAAATATTTCGACCAGAAGTTTTAGGAATTATTAGAAACTGATTGTAGGTAGTAAGTTCTGAGTTGCTTGCCATCCAAAGTTATTAACTTCACGCAGGTGTGCTTTTCTAAAATATGCAGCTCCATTTTTTTGGTTGAGAGCATATATTTTCTGCAATGACTTCTCCCCCATTTTTAATTGAAAGACTTTATTTAATTGTACATTAGTGGGTGTCCGTTTTTCTACTATGTACATAGTGATTCTTAATTATTAGGTCGTTTTACCATTTGCCCATTTGTACATATGGCCGAGTAAAGCAAGGTAATGTCTTGAGACTGCTCATATTACATAAATCAATTAGCACTATAAAAGATATTAAATAATACATCATCGTTATTTAACTTTCTAAACCATCGTTTCTTTACTTCGCTTCAATCGTCTAATGGAAAAGTTGTATTATCAAGTAATAGGATTTTATTGATAAATCTATGTTGCTATTTGGGTAATGCCGTGAATCATTCTTGATATACTACTTTCCGTGTTTCTAACATTGGAATATCTATAATGGGCACCTAAGGAAACTTTTCAAAAATTAAATACTAAGACATAAAATTAGAATTGTTTTACTAATTGTTTTCATAAACAGTTACCAACTTCGAGAGTTTCCTTGTTTGGTCGAAATTTCATGTGGCTCAATTTTCAACTAAATGTCAAATGCATGTCATGTCATTTATCTTTAATACTTGACAAACTGATACCCATGTTGCACCTGTAAAATTTCACAAGAAATTAAATAAATTAGTTTGTGTTTGTATTTAGTGAGTCGTTGCATAGCTTCTTTAGATGGCAGATGCCTAAGCTTTTCACAAGACCATGGTTTTAGTACTTCAAGAGATGATTCCCAAACCAAACATGCAATTCTTCCATTCCAAAATGATGTATTGTCAATTATTTTAGAGAAGTGAGATGTTGAAGCTGATATGGTAGAGAGAACCTGTTATAGCCCACTCGTTCATAGTCAAAGTCAAGAAAAGTATTTAGTCAAAGTCCAAAATTCAATTGATCAAAGTCAAAGTCAAAGTCAAATAAGGACTAAAATGAAACAAATTATTCTATTTAGTTTTATTTTACTAATTGAGAATTCTTAAGGGTTTAAGATGGATAAAATCTAATTTTGGGGATCTACTTATATATTTTGGGAAGTTAAGGATTTAATGTGATTTTATATGAATTAGTTGGAGGGCTTCCTTTGCAATTGTTGGGCAGTGGACTAAAAGTGGCACATCTATATCCATTGTTTTCATTTGTCATTTGATACAAACACATAGAGGAAGCTGGGATCGCCCAAAGAAGATAAAATCCGAGAAAATAGAAAGAAAAAAAGGAAAGAAGAAAAGAAGAAAGAAAAAGAAAAAGAAAAAGAAAGAATGAAGTAAGTGAATGCTGATTTCTTCATGCTTGGTTTCAATTACTTCATTTCTTTGAGAGATTAAGAAATAAATTATTTATGGTATTATGACGTTAAATTTCTAGGGTTTTAACTTGTGGTATAAATTTCAGATTTAGGAGGATAAAAGTACAAATTGGAGCTCAAGTTTCTTGATTCTTTAATTTCAACTTATATTAAGGTAAGGAATACCATTTTTGGCAAACCCTAGATTTTAAATTGGATGCTTGATTAAGGATTATTAGTGAAAATGATTATGTTAAGTGAATTATTTTCTTGAAAGAATAATTTATGGAACAAGATGTAAAATAAATTAAGGCAAGTGTGATTTCAAGTTTCACTAGATGGAAGATGGGATAATTATTCTTACGCTTGAGGTGAAGGTTATTTTGATGAATTAATTATTAGTAAAAGGACTAAAAAGTGGAATTAGCTTCAATTGATTAAAGAAAAAATTGGGAAATTTATTCAAGTCTTGAGAAATTTAGTTAAGTATTTCATTAATAGATATAAAAGGTTGGTTATCTTATATCGTATTTCAGGTGGTGACGAGGAGATTGGAAAAGTCTACCGACCATCCTAGGCTGTAACTTGTATTATGTGAGTGGATATCTACTTTTCAAAATTAAGCATTGTTTTAAATTATACTCAAGCTCATATGAAATAATTGTTCATTAGAATTCTTATAGTAAATCATATAAGTTGGTTTGACGGCATGATTTTCAGAATAAAGTGAATTTTTTAATAAGCTCCTTTAAAGTTAAATTCAGTTCGGTTAAATCATTTTATTAGCATGTTATATGAATACTACATATTTCAGCACATCTAAAGTTATTTTTTTAAAACCACCAGAAAGTACTAGATGATTTTACCATAGTTTGCACTTATATGAATGTGTTTCCACAGTTTATGACCTCATATGGTTATTTTACCCACTTTGCACTGGTGTGAATGTGTTTACAAAGTGCATGATCAGTTATGATTATTTTACCTGCTCTGTACTATTATGAATGTGTTTCCACGGTGCATGACCAGATTATAGCTTTTAGGCAGCTCTGTGTATGACCAAAATTTCAGAATTGAATAGCTTTGCTTTGTATATGAGTACTAACTCATACATGAGTAAGGTTATTTCGAGTACCTTTTTATTGCGATTTTTCAGTATTATATAGTTTATCAGAATTTACATTATAGAATTTAGTTTATTTAGTTTACAGAGTAATGATTTTAGCTTATAGTATTGTGAAAGAAAATTTTCACTTATGTCTACTTATATCAGATTATTTATATTCATTATACCTAATAGTTACTATCTAGAACAAAGAATAATGAATTTTACGATGCAAGAATGTTTTAGTTTTAAAAAGTGTTATCAGATTTCAGTATTTCTCAAAGTTTTAATTGATAAGAATTTTTAGAAAATATGCATAGACGGAAAAATATACTTATGCGCAAATTATCCATTCACTGAGCTACAAGCTCATATTTTGTTACACTTTTTCTTATCAGATAGCAGCAGAGTTGAGCAATATTGGAGCATGTAGATCTACCGAGTTGAGCCACACATTTTTGTTAGTTGTATGACCTATTTTGTCGGTCTCCATAGTTTATATTTCTTTTGAGATATATGTATGTTTTGTTGGAAAAGTTAATTAGTAAATCATGTGTCCATATCATGTGCTCACTGTATATTTGGTATCATTAATGCTTTCGGGGACTTTTGTTTGTAAAGTATAGTAAATATTGATTTGCCAGCATTTTATTATTTTGAGAGACTAGTGTGCCCTATTTTAAATTGTATAAACATGTTTGAGAAAGTTGATTTTTATTCAGGTGCTTTTAGTCCATATTTCAAAAGAAGTTCTATCAAATTTCTTTTTAAAATTCGTCATAGTCAAAGTAGGTCAAGATTGCCTTATTGGTGGGTTCGGCACTTAATTGGTATTTACCATTAGTGCACAACACGTGTCGGATCTATTAGAGTGATTCGGGACGGGTCGCAACAAAACCAATCCTCTTGACCTTGTAAGTTTAATTTCTCAAGGGATTTTATGCGTTCAATACCTTCGAGAAAATTTTGAAATGAATTGAAGTGTACTGAATTGGAGAATTTTCCAATCTCCAGTTCTATTAAGCTGTTAAGGCATCTGATCCCACTCAATTCAAGAAACGAAGTGAGATTATCCCATCCAATCACAATTAGCTCCTGTAGGGATTCCGTTCCACTCATTTTAGGTAGTGATGTGAGATTATAGCAACTAAATGCCGTAGAGATCCCATCCCCCTCAATTTGGGAAGCGAAGTGAGATTCAGGCATCCGCACACAGATAGATGCTGTGGAGACTTACTATACTCTAGCATTTCATTTGGCAGGTTGCTCAACTCATAGCAATTACGAATTTCCAAATTCTGAAGGGAAATTGGGCCTTTTTTGTCCATTTTAATATGAAATTAATTGCAGATTTCTACAATCATATATTTCCAATGTCTCAAGAAATTGGAAGCGACCTAGGTCATAGGGTAATTCCCTCAATTCATCACAATACGAAATTTTCATCTCTTTAAGAGATGCTCCACTGCCCCGAAAGTGGAGAACACGAGCCAACTTATCACAAAAATGAATTTCCAAATATTCAAGGCAAAGAAATACCTACATTCTCCTCATTTGTGCTTCTTCCCGCTCTGTAAGGTTTGGCATATCCCATATTGTAAGATACTTAAGCGATGGGAAAGATACTCTTGTCTCCTAGCCATCGTTTTCTAGTTGAGCTGCAATCACTCTTTCCATAGAATGATGGTCTTATCGATCTTACGTTTCTCAGATCATAGAGCTTTAGATACTTGAAGAGTGGTAGGTGGCTGAGCATTGTGATTTCTTCGCATTTGTCACAAGAATTAAACTTGATCTTGATCAATCTATTAAATATCACCAGACGGCCACCAATGTCTTTACATATTCCCATATTGCTAGTCCAAAATGGAAAGTTATTACCTCAGAATCCTTCAATTATTAGGGTTTTTAGCTTTCATGAGGTTGCAACCCTTCAAGTATACTCTTGTCATTGATGTTACTTTCTGTGGAATCCGTTGACTTTCCAATGGAAGTATAACTTATAAATGTTTAGCTTTCTAGCCATATTTGCATGCTCAGCTTCTGTTTTGCAACACACCAATTCTAGATTCCATATTTGTAGTTTACCCTTTAAATTCTTCAACCTTCCTAGCTCATCGATTCGACAACCTTCCTTGTTGCTCATACAAAATAATGGTAATGTTTGAAGGCAGGATAAACTTTCAATTTTAGGTGGCATCTCGAATTCTCCGCTAACATCATTAAAACGGAGATGCTTTAAATGAATCAAGAATTGCAGATCTCTCGGAAGCCTTTGAAGTGATGGAAATATGTAGCTGTGTAGAATCGTCCAGGTTCGCAAATTGTAGAGCTTGCAAACAGATTCTGACAGAGTAGTGAGATCGTGATTGTAGGACACGTCAAGATATCTCAAATGTTTCAACGTGCCAATTGATGTTGGCAATTCTTTAAGATCTGCACAACATAGCTTTGGAACATGCAAATGCTTAAAGTACGGCAATATTTCATCTGGTACGCTGCTGCTTAAGAACAATGTGCGGAGATAACTGCCACCTCTTTTATGTCCTTGAATGTTTCCTCTCCAATTGATTCTATTGCAAGGTATCTAACTTGAAGAATGTTAGTAGCATTGCTACCCTCCATATTCATGAAACTTTCTGATTTCGAAACTAAACATGCAAGATCATGGACAAGATCGTGTATCTTGTAGCTTATGATATTGCCATAACTGTGCTTTTACGGCTCTTGGAAGAAGAATTTTTGCAACAAAATATTACAAATTTATTGCCTTTAGTCTTTTTAACGCCCCGAGCTCTATGGACTCGTGACATTACTAAGATCTTAAACTTGTAAAATTCTACCTAGATTGTTCATAAAATGCAGAAATTAACTTGGACCAAAAACATTAAGGCTTCAAAGGACCCGTTACAAAGCTAAAGAATTTTTCTTTCGAAAAGTTTAGATTTTTAGCTTGTACATTTGAAATAAATTTCGTTCGACAAATAAATAAAATCCAAAATTTACAAAATTTAAAGTGTAGACATCTTACACATAGAAGAATTACATATTTAAATTTCGTATACAAATTCAATCGATAGGTGAGTTAAATTTGTTTTCAAATCGGATCTATTTGTTGTCGGGTACATTTTTGCAGCCATCGAGAAACGTCCATAACTTGACTTTTACACAACCAAAATTCATGATTCTAAATCTGAGAGGTAGATAACTTATATGGTTATCTTCTCCAACTGGAATCACCTCAAAATTCCAAGTGTCTTGGTCTGGGTGAATTTTTTAAACTTGGGGGCAGAAACTAAAATATTTAAACCTTATTGTTGCAACTCAAATGAACTAAATAAACCACCATAAAAATATTCTATCAACCATGAAAAAATTTCATCAACAATTCAATCATCAAGCTTTCAAGAAATACTAACTTAAAATATTCCAAATTTAAATATTATTTGAACAAAACATAACTCAAATGATGTCCTTTGGAGTTCACATCAAAGCAACACCGCTCTCCTCCACACTGTCATTGATCGCTTTAATCTGAAATTGTTAGTGGGATTAATATTTCATAGAAACACTCAATAGACTCATACACACGTTAAATCCAAACATATTATACTTTAAGCATATATTAATGTCATTCAAACTTTTAATAAGCAAGCATACCGATGATCAGGTGACATACCAACATTTGGTGCACTACTACGCCACCAAGTTTACATTTTTGGTGTACCATTTCACCACCAACTTATTTCTATACCCCATAAGGAGTCATCTATAACATATAACCACATTTATACATGCTGAAATATAACATGAATTGAAATAAAATGGGGTTTGAGTCTACCTCTTTTGAAAAAAATGTGAAGTTATGAGCAACATGTCCTTTTACTTGAGATTTACTTCCTCGCAGTATGATCTATATGTATATATTCTTGTTGCTATGTTATCAAGGGAAAATGGGAATGGAACACTAAAATTATGAAGATGGAGTGAGTAAAAATGTGTGCACGAGGAATTTCAACAGCATTGGACTTCTTTTGGGAAAAAAAATGGTTTATCCTAATGCCAAAAAAAAATAGGGTGGCGCTATTTACATCCACGATTTTTATATATATATCCACCTTTAAAATGATAATAATATTACATTTTTAATTTTATGTAAATTTACCTAAATAGGCATATATAAAAATATATCATTCTAAATTCATCCACTCATTTATTTTCACTAAAATCTTCCTTTTCTACAGGATCAAAGGGTTGAATGACTTTGTTGACCCGATCTCATGAACTTAGGAGAGACCCTTAAGCAGCATATACATGTAGCGTGTAATATTAGATTCTGGAATTTTTCTTTCATACATTCTTTTTTATCAGATCAATGAGGTATCCGTGGAGTGCTTATGTTGAATAAGCTATTGGCAAATAATAGTGTTACTGTAATTTATATTTGGGTAGAGTAACGACGTTTGGATGGTTTTGAATGGTCGAGGCAAGAGTTCGACTCTTTCTCCTTAAAATGATAATGCCCCACACTGTTACTAACGGTATTGCAGCACTCGTTTCCCAAGATACAACAACTTCGTCTTGTAATAGTAGTACTCCAAATTACAAGACCCGACGAACCCGTAAAATTTAGATCTCTCCACACACTGGATGAGTGAAATGCACGAAAAGTAATTTTCGAGGATTGAATTATAAGAACAGAAATTTTGCAGGGAGAAAGGGATAATTTCGAGAGAGTAGAAAATCAATTCTGATTTTTGGAATGAATAAAAATCGAGGTATGGGGGCCTATTTATAGATGTTGAAAGGTTGTGTCCCAACAGACACAACTGCCGAAAAGTTGTGTCCAAATGACACAAATGGTTTTCAACCGCCACTTTGGACAGTCAAACGCCACTTGGACAGTCAACCACCACTTTGGACAGTCAAACGCCACTTGGACAGTCAACCGCCACAACCCGCTAAATTCTAGAAGCACCGTACCACGTGTCACACATAGAAAATTCGGGGAAGAAAAAAATTAATAACATAAAATATATTATTATAATAATAAAATAATATAATTAAATGTTATTTTACCAAAAAATATATATCAGCTTGGCCCAAACCCAAGACCCACGACTCGCGACAGTGATCGTGCCGTGCCGAGCCGGCCGGTCGGACGGACGGCGGCGGCAGCGCGTGCGTGTGGGCTTTAGCTTAACCTTCGGCAGCGCGTGCGTGTGGACTTTAGCTTAACCTACTAGCATGTAGGTTCTCTCCCCCTCAAAGACTATTGGTATCCCTTGGGGCCCAAACCCAAGTCCCAAATTTAAGCTATATAAGGTGGTTTATATTCTTCTAGTTTTCCTATGTGGGATTGGTATTTTCCAATTTCTCACCTATTTTATTTCAACATCAAGTGGGCATCTTTTGGCCTTAATTTCTCATTCACCCTAAATTGGTTTTGAGAAAATAAATATACCACATTAATCTACTCATGGAGTAGAACACATTCAGCCAAAGAAATCTTATTTCCGATTAACGGGACCCACTAAATTAATTGGTCAAAAGTTGGTCAAACCAACTAATTAAAACCAATTTTTCCAACAATCCCCCACATGAATAGAAATTAATGCAGTAGACTATGCAGACCCTATAGAGAGATCAGGCGGAATGTTATCGCATCTGGATAGGTACCTTATGGGTTTGAACCTTCTGTAGTAGAATACTATCGGATTTACTTGACTAATCAGTGAACGCGGTGTCTTAAACTGTCAGCCATTTTTGTAAATCAAGACAATAGTATCAACACAATAACCTTCCTAACATTTTCGAGTTCTCACTGTTGTGTTCATTTTGGCCCTGAACAACTCTTGGATTTCATAAGTGCTTTAGAGAATTCTAACCTTTGAAACATTCTCATAGAAGCGGCCACACTTCACACTTGTATAGGTGATCTCCTATTAAGAGTACCTGTCGTACTCCACTTAGGTAGTCCAAGATATAGGAATCATTAAAAGTATAACTTAACCTAAAACTTTTTGCAGATTGCACTTCCTTATCAGAGGAATGGGTAGGAGTTAACTCCGAAGTGCTTATTGAATCTTCATAACTTAGTTGTCCCATTGAACCAAGATTTTGGGATCTCCAGTCAGTAAGGTTGGGTTACCATTACAAAGATTCTTATGCAGTAAGCTTTAAGCTCATTCTCCTTAATAGGCAGTATACTTGATCTCTTGGTAAGCCTTTGGTAAGCGGATCCGCCATATTTTCTCTAGACTTTACATAATCTATGGAAATAATACCATTTGAGATTAACTGCTTAACTGTATTATGTCTTCGACGTATATGTCGAGACTTACCATTATACATACTACTTTGTGCTCTACCGATAGCCGACTGACTATCACAATGTATACTAATTGCAGGCACAGGCTTAGGCCAACATGGAATATCTTCTAAAAAATTTCGAAGCCATTCTGCTTCCTCTCCAGTTTTATCTAAAGCTATGAATTCAGATTCTATTGTGGATCAAGCTATACATGTTTGTTTAGAGGATTTTCAAGATACAGCCGCACCACTAATGGTAAAAATATACCCACTAGTGGATTTTGAGTATTTTGTATCTGATATCCAATTAGCATCACTATATCCTTCTAATACAGCTGGATATCTCGTATAATGTAATCCAACATTTGAGGTGTATTGTAGATATCTTAGAACCCTTACCAGTGCTTTCCAATGGTCATTATTTGGGTTACTTGTATATCTACTAAGTTTGTTTACTACATATGCAATATCGGGACAAGTGCAGTTCGTAATATACATTAGACTGCCTATTATCCGAGAGTATTCTAATTGAGATACGGGTTCGCCTTTATGTTTGGCCAAATGTAGACTTAAATCTACTGGTGTTTTAACTGGACTTTCATTATACATATTAAACCTTTTAAGTACAGTCTCAGTAGAGTGAGATTGAGACATTACAAGTCCCTCAGATGTTTTAAGAATTTTAATTTCTAATATTACATCTGCAATACCCATATCTTTCATGTCAAAATGTTTTGTCAACATTTTCTTGGTATTTGTTATCATATCATAACTACTATCCACAATTAGCATGTCATCAATGTATAGACATACAATTACATATGCATTAGGTGTGGTTTTAATATAACACATTTATCACATTCGTTAATCTTAAAATCATTTGACAACATAGTTTTGTCAAATTTTGCATGCCATTGTTTTGGCGCTTGTTTTAGTCCATATAATGACTTGACGAGTCTACACCCCTTTTTCTCCTGTCTAGGAGAGATGAACCCTTCGGGTTGTTCCATGTAAATTTCTTCTTCTAGCTCTCCATTTAAGAAAGCTGTTTTGACGTCTATCTGATGGATTTCCAAATTATGCAATGCTGCAATTGCAATTAATACTCTAATTGATGTTATCCTTGTCACAGGTGAGTATGTATCAAAAAAATCAAGGCTTTCCCTTTGTTTGAATCCTTTAGCTACCAATCTGGCCTTGTATTTATCAACTGATCCATCAGTCTTTAATTTTCTTTTGAAAATCCATTTACAACCTAATGGTTTATTACCAGGTGGGAGATCTACCAATTACCAGGTATGATTCTGCATAATAGAATCAATTTCACTATTGATAGCCTCTTCCCAGAATGGAGTTTCTGGACTAGACATTGCTTCATTGAATGTCCTGGGCTCATTTTCTAACATATAAGTTAAAAAATCTGGACCAAAAGATGTAGATGTTTTGGTTCTTTTGCTGCGTCTTGGTTCTTCATCACTTTGACGATTACTAATTGCAGAATCATAAGTTCATTTTTGCGGGCTTATTTCTTTCCTATTTTTACAAGGAAACTTGTCCTCAAAAAATACAACATTCCTAGATTCAATGATAGTATTTTCATGTATATCCGGAATGTCAGACTTATGTACGAGGAACCGATAAGCACTACTGTTATTAGCATATCCAATGAATATGCAATCAATAGTTTTAGGCCCTATTTTAATTTGTTTAGGCTTTGGTATTTGTACCTTAATCAAACACCCCTACACTTTTAAGTATTTGTACGAAGGTTTATGACCTTTCCATATCTCATAAGGAGTTTCGTTCCTACCTTTGTGTGGTACTTTATTTAGAATGTGGTTAGCTGAGAGAATTGCTTCCCCCCCCCCCACAAATTCTGTGGTAAACCAGAACTAACCAATATAGCGTTCATCATCTCTTTTAGATTGCGATTTTTGCGTTCCGCGGTACCGTTTGATTGAGGTGAATAAGGAGCTGTAGTTTGATGAATAATCCCAGAATCTGAACAAAATTCATCAAACGGTGCTCCATATTCCCCACCTCTATCACTACGAACAATTTTTATTCGTTTGCTTAGTTGATTCTCAACCTCATTCTTGTACTGTTTAAATACTTCTAAAGCCTCGTCTTTACTCCTTAACAAAAAGATATAACAATACCTTGTGCAATCATCTATAAAAGTAATAAAATACTTTTTACCTCCTCTAGTTTGCACAAACTTCAAATCACAAATATCACTGTGAATTAGTTCTAGAGGATTCGAGTTCCTTTCAACTGAATGAAACTGTGTTTTTGCTAATTTAGCCTCTACACATGTTTCGCATCGATGATTTTGATCAAAGGACATTGAAAGCAATAAATCTAAACTTACTAATCTTCATAATGTATTAACATTTACATGCTCTAACCTATCATGCCATAAGTTAGAAGACTCAATCAAGTAAGTAGAAGATTTATTTTTATTAATATCAAAATCACGGAGTACAGGCATTACATTCAATTTGAATAGCCCATTGGCTAAGTACCCTTTGCCTACAAACATAGCATTTTTGGTGAGTACAAAATTGTCAGATTCAAATACCAGCCTAAACCCATTCTTGCTTAAAAGAGCTCCGGATACCAAGTTTTTTCGAATATCAGGAACATGCAGCACATTGATGAGTGTTACTTCTTTCCCTGATGTCATCTTTAGCACTACTTTACCTAGACCAATAACTTTTGATGTTGCTGAATTGCCCATGAAGAGTTGTCGTCCATTGATAGGAGTGTAAGATGAAAACATCTCCTTATCCGCACAAACGTGACGAGTAGCGCCAGTATCAATGAACCATTCTCTCGGATTATCCACCATGTTTGCTTCAAATACAACAGTCGAGAGCATTAGTTCAAACACTCCGTTAGATAGTCTGTCTTTTTCAGTCAAGTGCACTTGGTCGTTTTTGTTTTGCTTTTTCTGCCGGCAGTCCTTTGCAATATGACCAGGCTTACCGCAGTTATAGCAATCTCCTTTAAATTTCTTGGCCTTGCTCTTTTGCTTGCTATTATTTGGGTGCTTCCTTTTCTTGCTAGTATTTGGCTCCACCAAGTTGACTTTAGCCTCCATTTGCTGCTTTCCAGACTTCTTTTTAGCATTTCGATTGTCTTCCTCAATTCTTGATCTAACAATCAAATCTTCAAGTCTCATTTCCTTGTGTTTATGTTTCAGGTAGTTCTTGAAATCTTTCTACATTGGTGGTAATTTTTCAATAATTGCAGCTACCTGAAATGGTTCACAGAGCTTCATGCCTTCTGCATGTATATCGTGCAAGATAAGTTGTATCTCTTGGACTTGAGTCATTACTGTTTTAGAATCTACCATTTTGAAGTCCAGGAATTTGCCTACAACGAATTTCTTCAATCCGGCATCTTCTGTTTTGTACTTCTTTTCCAATGACTCCCATAATAATTTAGCCGTTTTGACGAAACAATATACGTTGTATAGTGTGTTGTCAAGGCAATTGAGGATGTAATTTCTACACAAGAAGTCACTATGACTCTAAGCATCGAATGCTGCTCATTTTTGAGAATCTGTTTCCTTCTCCTCAACAGTTGGAGCATCCTCTTTCAAGATTTTGACCAGATTCAGAGTCGTGAGATAGAACAACATTTTCTGTTGCCATATCTTAAAATCCACTCCCGTGAATTTTTTCGATTTCTCCCCGTGAGCATTGTTAGGGGGTACGACAGACGTACTAGGGGGTACAACAGACGTACTACTACTTGCCATTATCGTTTTAAGATTGTTGAATAAGATATTGGCAAATAATAGTGTTACCGTAATTTATATTTGGGCAGAGTAACGATGTTTGAATGGTTTTGAATGGTCGAGGCAAGAGTTCGACTATTTCTCCTTAAAACGATAATGCCCCGCACTGGTACTAACGGTATTGCAGCACTCGTTTCCCAAGATACAACGACCTCGTCTTGTAATAGTAGTACTCAAAATTACAAGACCCGACGAACCCGTAAAGTTTAGATCTCTCCACACACTGGATGAGTGAAATGCACGAAAAGTAATTTTCGAGGACTGAATTATAAGAACAGAAATTATACAGGGAGAAAGGGATAATTTCGGGAGAGTAGAAAATCAATTCTGATTTTTGGAATGAATAAAAATCGGGGTATGGGGCTTATTTATAGATGTTGAAAGGTTGTGTCCCAACAGTCATAACTGCCGAAAAGTTGTGTCCAAAAGACACAAACAGTTTGGACAGTCAACCGCTATTTTGGACAGTCAAAATTTGGGGAAGAAAAAAAATTAATAACATAAAATATATTATTATTATAATAATAAAATAATATAATTAAATGTTATTTTACCAAAAAATATATATCAGCTTGGCCCAAGCCCAAGCCTAAGACCCACGACCCATGACCGTGTCGGCCAGTCGGACGGACGGCAACGGCGACGGCGACGCGCGCGTATGGGCTTTGGTTTAACCTACTAGCATGTAGGTTCTCTCCCCCTCAAAGACTATTGGTACCCCTTGGGGCCCAAACCCAAGTCCCAAACTTGAGTTATATAAGGTGGTTTATATTCTTCTAGTTTTCCTATGTGGGATTGGTATTTTCCAATTTTTCACACAATTTAAAATTTGGGTTTTTGTGAGGGAAAAAAATGGTAGAAGAAGGACAGGTTATCAGCTGCCACTCCATTGATCAGTGGAAGGAGAACTTCAGAAAGGGCATCGAAACCACGGAATTGGCGGTGGTCGATTTCACTGCTTTGTGGTCTGGGCCTGCCGAGTTATTGCCCCAATTTTTGCTGAAATTGCAAAGAAGACTCCACATGTTATATTCTTGAAGGTGGATGTGGATGAACTAAGGGATGCTGCTGAAGAATTTAACGTGAAGGCCATGCCAACATTCTTGTTCCTCAAGGATGGGAAAGAAGTGGTAGGGTCGTCGGTGCAAGGAAGGAAAATTGCAGGCTGCAATCGACAAGCATGCTACTGTTACTGCTTGATATTGCTTTGATATGAAATTCTACGTGTAGGCTTTGGCTTAACCTACTAGCATGTAGGTTCTCTCCCCCTTAAAAACTATTGGTACCCCTTGAGGCCCAAACCCAAGTCCCAAACTTGAGCTATATAAGGTGGTTTATATTCTTCTAGTTTTCCTATGTGGGATTGGTATTTTCCAATTTTCCACCTATTTTATTTCAACATCAAGTGGGCATCTTTTGACCTTAATTTCTCATTCACCCTAAATTGGTTTTGAGAAAATAAATATACCATATTAATCTACTCATAGAGTAGAACACATTCGGCATGGCAGTTTACAGAATTGATGTAAATAGGCAGTTCATGTGTGTAAATGTGGGTGAACGTGCACCAAACAAAATGGAAATCAAAATGGTAGTAAGTGGGGTTTGTGAGTTGAACGTGCATGACCTCTAAATCCAAATGGTAGCAATTTAACATAATGTGTGTCGTCAAAAAAAATAGTATAACCAAATGATATTAAAATTTTGTCGTTTAAAAGAGATTTCAACACTTTACAAAATTTTAAAACAAGTGCACGCAACATTACTATCGTGACCAAAACTTTAATTTAAACTCTTAGGAATGGTCGCAGGACGTAATAATATAACTCAAATTACTTTCGAGTAGTACAAAAAAAATTTATTTTAAAATGACACAAAATATTTTTTTTTTCGGGTCGCTACAAAAGCTATGATCACAAATCGTACTCATGATGGAGGTCAAGTTCGAAATCACACATTCAAAAATTTAAGAGCCAAACTTCGAAGCAAGATCAAAGACTTGATTTCTTAGATAAAATGTAAAGATACTAACACTTTAATATTTGGCAATGAACGCTTAAGCTCCTCAAAAATCTCTCTAGGCATCAAAATTGAATTTTATTTATTTATTTATTTATTTATTTATTTATTATTATTATTATTATTATTATTATTATTATTATTATTATTATTATTTTGCATTAAAAGTCATTCTAATGCAATGATTTGATCAAATATAAAAATGACTTTTAAAATGATATTTGACTTGAAAAATATCTTTTATCATGAAAGTTAGTTGAAAATATTTTCCAAATATCCATACCTTTCAAAATCTTCAAATCAGATCAAACGAGGTCAAAACATAAATTTATCGAAATTGCTCGTTGACCGATCGGAAGAGGCAATTGACCGGCGAGAAGAGGAGGTCAACCGAAATTTTCCAATAGTTCAAAATTTGACCGTTCTGATCTCTAATTTTTATTGAAAAAACGGATATATTGGTCATCCGAATAAAAGGCGGTCGACCGCATGAGTCACCCGCACTTACAAATTTTTTGACGTTTTGAACTCTATAAATACCCCATATTTCTTGCATTCATCATAACATTCTTAAAGAGCATTAAAGTGAAATATTTGAGCAAAATTCTTTGAGCTTACATCTTATTCTTCAAACATTTTCTTGAAAACTTTTGATTGATTGAATCAAATTTTGAAAATCATCTTTTTCATCAAAGTTTTCTCATCTAACACTTGAGCCTCATTCATTGCTATTTATTTAAGTGTTAACCTATTTCTCTCTTGTACTTAATTTGTGATAATACTTATTAAGAGAAAAGTTTCAAATTGTTAAATCATTACTTTTTAAATTTTTAGGTCATATTGAGGTCTTGTAAAGCTCAATATTGTATAAGGATCGATGGTCCTTGTTTGTAAGTTATCGAAAGTGTTGTAAAGAGTTGGATTGTACTATAAGTCAATCAATATAGTGAAAAGGCATTGCTCGTGCCGAAGAGCATGATAACGGAGGATGTAGATTATTGGTTGGGATCGAACCTCCACAATTACATCGTTTGTATCATTTCTTCCCTTTTACTTATTGATTTCGTACATAAATTGGGAAATATTTGCAACGACGCAAATATCTTTTTTATAAAAATTTTGAGAAAATTTATCATTTAAATATAAAAATTTTCAATCCATACAACCTCCATCTCACTTTCTTGATTATTCGGAAGAAATCCTTCCACCATTCAGAGCTGGACTAAATCTTCTCTATTTATGACCAAATCCTTTCATTGACAAAGACACTAGGCGCTCACCTTTAGGCTTGGGTGGGACGGTCGCACCATCCCAACCTCAAGGTGCCACCTCGATGGATGACCCACACACTTTGTGGGTGTGTGATGGCCCACCCGCCGAGGTGGTGCACATTGATAAGTATTTTCCCACCTTTAGGACTTGCAAGATGCCCTTTTCACCCGCTTCAAGATTTGAAAGCCCAATCCGTAGGATTGAGTCCCACTCTCCTATTTTCTTTCCTCGTAAAACTCTTCCAATCACATTTGCTGCTAGAGGTAAACCTCTACATTTGCCGGCAATCTTCAATCCGGTGATCGCAAATTCTTTCGTTACTTCTTTATCTTGAAATACCATTGATCTGATTATGAGCCAGCATTCATCATCTGTTAATGACCTCAATCTACATGGGCAATTGCAAGTGTTCACAATAGATGCCACCTTTTCCTCACGTGTGGTGACGATGATGAAATTTCCTTTTCTAGAGCTAGCTCCCTCAAGTGTATTTTTGAATTCATCCCAATCTTCTGTTTCTTCATTCCGTAAATCATCGAGAACTAGCAAGTATCTTTTGTATTTTAATTCCTCTGCAATCTTTTTAACAACAGCTTGCTTGCTACCTCCACCAAAATCTTTGCCCAATAATAATTCCAGGATCCTTTTGAAAAGCGTCGTCTGATCAAAATTTTTTGATACACAAACCCAAATCATTTTTTGGAAATCAGTTTCTATACAAGGGTCATTGTAGATCTGGCGTGCTAAAGTCGTCTTGCCAAGACCTCCCATTCCGACTATGGGAAGGACAGAAAGGACATTATCGCCTGAGTTGAGGACTGTCCCCAGAATTTTTCTAATATCTATAACTCTTCCAATGACAATTGGATCAACGGTGAAGCTGGTAGTTTCCGTGACCAGAGGCTTGGTAATTTCCTTGACCAGAGGCTTCGAACGAGGATAATTAGTGAAATCTCTGTTGAGGCCAAGGCTATCAGCTTCGTTGTTTATCCTTTTGAAATTTTCATTTATGCCCTTGATCTTGTGAGACATCTTCCAATGAAAAGTGATTTTGTGAGCCATCTTTCGTAGAAATGTCATAATGCAAGGGAAGTACAAGCACCCAATCTCGTCCTCTGTCTCTATTGTACGACGCAAATCTTCATATTTGATCTCGTCCAAAACAATTTTGGCATCATCGGCGGCATCTTTGAGGTCCTTGAGCCAGCTTTCAACCGCCCTCTCAGTGATTTCGCGCTTTTCGGCATCTTCCAAAACTTCGTAGATCTTTTTGATATAATTTCTTAGGATTGCCAAGTCTTTCTCAAAACCCTGCACAAGTTTGAATTCTTCAACGGCTATCGGAAACAACTTCTCCAGTATGATTTTTCCAGCGTCAGTAGCCATTTTTTTCCAGTTTTTCTTGCGTCAGAAATTTGGTGTGTGGGATCGATTGATTTTAGGGGGTGGGCGGGGCTTGGGGGAGAGAGAGATTTCAAATTGGAGTTTGTGGTGTAATTTTTTTTTTCTCTGCTTCAGAAGGGTACACTGAATTATTGATCAATCTTTCAGTCAAAGTCTTTGTTGCAACCTTCAATTAGAGAAGGGCCCAATTGTCTAGCTAAGGATAATATTTGATATTGATTAAAATTCTAATTTTAATCTCAAAGTTAACAATCAATATTAACCATATATTTCATGCGTCATCAATTTTTCAACCATGCATTTCATAAATTTTATCAAATTCTATTAAAAATCTATTTTTAATCCCATCAAACAAAAGCTTATTGATAATTGATTGAATTCTACATTTTTCTCTCTATCACATAATTCAAATTCCAATTCCAAAGCAAGAAAAATGGATGATAATTGATATGCTTACGGTTCCAGCTACTTTCCAGCTTGTAGTTGAGAAGTTAGTCTAAAATCATGATTTTTTAATACTAAATTAGTTACCCAACATTATGACTCATGATACGTAAACCATTAGTGAATACATCCACTTTCATCAGAACAAAATAACGAATTTGATGACATTGCAAGCTCAGATTTTAACAATTTTAACGTTAGCGTCCCATTTGACCAAAAAAAGGGGGGGGGGGGTACGATTAAAGAGAGGAAAATAATTGTGTTCACTATTTCTAAATGAGTAATTATATACATCCCACATTTATCGTTAATTGCACCATATTTTAATTGCAAAGAAGGTTTTGAAATTTTGCTCATTTTCGTACTAGTTTATATTTCGAGTTTCATAGAATACTGAAAAGATAACATTTTTTCAAATTGCCGATGCCATTAATGTTGTGAGATTTCAGTGAGTAACTCCAATATTTTGAAATGTTTAGTGATCAAAATCCAATATTTTAAAGTTTAGTGAGCAATTGAAGATGTCAACTTTCTAACTAAGGGCAATTTCATACCTACTTATTCATTGATAATTGAATTCTACATTTCTCTCTCTACTGACTAAATCACACGCCACATAATTCCAATTCCAATTCCAATTCCGAAGCAAGAAAAATGTCTATGAAATGCCCATGCCTGTGGAGAAGTTAGTCTAAAATCATGTTCTTTTTTATTACTAAATTAATTACCCAACTTTAATGAATTTTGATACTTGAACCGTTAGTAATTACATCCATTTCCATTAGCATAAACTATCGAATTTGATGACATTGCAAAAAGAGGTTTTCCATTTGATTAAAAAATAGGGGGAAAAGGTATGATTAAAGGGTAATGAAAATAATTGTATCCCCTACTTTTGGATTTCTTAATGGGTGATAATATAAAAGTATGGTTAAAGAGTTATTTAAATAATTGTGTCCACTACTTTTAAATTTCTTAATGGATCATAATTATATATACGCCCATTTATAGTTAACTGCACTATATTTTAATTGTAATGAAAGGTTTCAAATTTGCTCATTTTCGTACTTGTGTTCTCGAATTTTTTTCGTTCTTGCATATATCTTCTTTCATGATAGAACTTGTCTAAATATTCTATTAGCATGAGAGAAATATTTTGTCGAACTATTATATTTATTCCTTTCTAACGAATATTTTGGCAATCAACATAAACAAAGTGTGCTAATTAATAAAAAGTTGAGGAGTAAAATTCAATGGAAATATATGGGGACATAACCATAAAAATGCAAAAGATGAGGAACAACATTTCAATTTAAATATGGTGCGGTGCTCTAAAAATGTAAATCATCGCCAGGGTCTAGGTGATAGGACAAGCTTTAAGCTTCTACGAGCCTAATTACACGAGATGTTTCATTAGCCACTGAATTTAGTACCATGTCACGAATTGGCCACTGAACTTCCAAACTTGTCCCACTGGCCACTGAACTTCAATATGTTACTGCCCATTACTCATCGGCTGAAATCTGTTAAGTGACGTACCAACGTGGTAGATGGAAAGTCTAGCTGGCCGGTTAAATCAGTCCAAGTGTTAAGTGTTTTTTCATCAGCTCCACATCAGCCGATACAAACACGTCTTTGCCATATTCATTCACGCCTTTCACTTTCACTGAACCCCAAATCATTTCATCCCCTCTCCTGCAATCTTCCCCCACCCAATACGAGATCGAAGCCCTAAATCCCCCAAATCGAAACAAAGCCAACAATCGAAATCGAAGCCACTAAATCTACTGAGCTCGAAAGAATTTTACTCAGCCAAGGTTCTTCCTGCCTTTGTTGATTGTTGAAAGAGCCCAACCGAACGTGAAGAAGCCGTATCCATTTCACTACAGTACGAGCTAATGGACGGACGACGCGAAGGTAATTT
Source organism: Olea europaea var. sylvestris (assembly GCF_002742605.1). Classification (NCBI taxonomy): domain Eukaryota; kingdom Viridiplantae; phylum Streptophyta; class Magnoliopsida; order Lamiales; family Oleaceae; genus Olea; species Olea europaea. Next base: position 3,695,329 of record NC_036243.1, on the reverse strand, counting down.
CCCAACTCTTTTTGTGTTTTTTTGGGTGCGATAAGTTTAGAAACGTGCTGAAAATCACATAGATTTTATTTTATTTTATTTTATTTTTTTGCTGAAGCCGTACCCATTTCACTTCTGTGATTTTATGCTTTTATGATTATTTTGTTGTTCATCATTCATATGTTTCTGATCTTTTGTTTTTGTTTTTATTTTTTATTTTTTGACTGAAAATAAAAATTTTCATACGCAGCCAAGAACATAGTTATTCTGATCTCATAGTATCTTATGGGCATTAGGATCAGCCTCACTGAAAATAAAGATTTTACAAATGTTTTGGGACGGGTGCAGCCTCACTGCAGAACTACCTGGAATTGTGTGACATTCAACTAATTAGAGTTCCCGCATGCAGTTTTAATGCCTTAGTTTGCGTAACCCCTCGAAAGGGGGATGTTTACTTTCATATTATACTGTTTGGATTTGCTAATTTGCATTTGGGTTGTGGTTAAATTAAAATGTGTGATCCTTTTGTGTTGTAGATGTGTTTTCTAACTTGTGGCTCACACATGGCGGCAAGGGATATGTGAACGAAAACATAGGTTGCAGCGTTTCAAGTGGAGCGAAGTTACTTACCACGAAGAAAATGTGCAATTTGAGGGTGAGCCAAGTGGTGCACCGACAATTTGAGATCGACAAGGGCATGACCACAACAACGAGCGAAATCTGCCGAATTGAAAGATGCACAGCCACGATAAATTATGTGATATCAGTTAGGTGTTTTTGGTTTTTTGGTAATGTTGGAAATTATGTGGGCATAGATTCTTATCGTCTTCTTTTTGTCCAAATAAAATCAAACATTTGGTCCTTGGAATTTTGCTTTTGTATGTATCCGGTAATTACTTTTGTATGTATGTGGATGGATGTGGAATGGATACTAGAATTTGGCAATCGGCAGCTCGCTTTCACTGCTATAGTTCATTTGTAATGCAACATAGTCCACTTTGCAGCTTCAGTTCAGTGCTATGTAGTAGAACAGATTTAGTTCACTTTGTAATGCAATTTCAGCTTCTGTTCAATGCCTTTTATTCACTTTGTAGTGCAGTTTGAAGAAACTAGAAACAGCAAATCTGAAGGAAATTATGGATCTGCAAAGGTAGACCTGGAAACTGCACCAGAAACTTGGGAATATTCTCAAACCAACTTTAATCGCAAACATTCCAATACAAGGACACATCAAATTCAGAAGAGGGTGTGAAACAATAAAACAAGATGAAACTTTCCAAAACCAAAAACATAAATTTCTCAATTGTTCAAACTTGTTAATAGATACATATAGGGGCATACTTTAACACTTCACGATTACAAGCTTTGTACACACAATTACAATCAACACCTACAACCTTCCGACAACCATCCTTGAATCCTATCTTATAGTCATTGAAGCATATATAGATCCCCTGAAAAATCTGCTCCTTAAATGCAATGAACGTTGGGAGAGCAGTTCCTTTGACTACGGTAGTTCCAATTCATCCAACTCGTTATCACCACCCTCTTCTCGTTGGTCCTGAACTTCATCTTGATGGTAGTCCAATCCTATTTCAATCCATTAGCTACATGTCTATCATATTCGTTGTCATCTTGTTCGGACTCAAAGTCATGGTCGGATTCTACGAAGTCGGGATCTTCCTCAAAATATGTCATACAATTAAGCCACATGCCCACAGTAAGCAACAATACATTTAACTCTCAAACTTTAAAAATAAAAATAAATTTAAAAGGAAGCCTAGCATTGCTCAGGTTCTAGAGGGGCCAACCAATTCATGCAAATAAGGACCAAGCCGCTAAAGGCCTGGGCTGTCAAACTCATTTTACCCATTTACTTGCGACACCAATACCACCCACCTCCAAAAGCATTCCTCAAAAGTCAGAACCCAAGACACCATCTAAGACACATCATCTCACAATGTCAAGTTACAACCACAACCCACCATCAATTTCATCCACATTTTAATTTATGTTTGGATCTGAAATGAAATCTTCAACAGCCACTCAGCTAGAATATCTGCAGCATTTACAGTGCCATTATTCTCTAGTATTGGAGCTGATGGTTCAATTGACTTTTTTTTAGGATGGCTGGAAGGGGAACATGGAGGTTATGGGGAAGAGGGGTCTTGACCGATTGACTTAACCCTTTTTCATTTGTTAAGTTTTTCTCCATTTTCCTTTTCTTAAGCCTTTTAGATAATCAATTTGAAATGAATAATGTTGTTTATCATCATGATGATAAATCAGTGGTGATGTGGCGATATATTTGAAGTAATGGGATTGGGTGGTTTAAATCTTTCTCTCATGTAAATTAAACCACCCAATCCCATTACTCCATCTATATTGCCAGCTGATTTATCATCATAATGATAAATAGCATTACTCGAAATGACAACATGTGGCTTCATTGTGCTGTCTTAAAATGAACATCTTGCAATTTTTCCAGCCAATATAAGTGTGGGAAAAGTCAATCTCACAGATGGATTTCAATATGACAAATTTTGGAACAAAAATTAACCCGTATATAACAATCAGAACCCCACACGATACGAAGACAGATTATGCGTAATGGGAAACAACAAAATACACATAGAATCAACTACAAAATCTTTAGACAATGACCTCTTCATACCTAAATTTTAAAAAAAAAAAAAAAAAGGTTTGGAATTACCTTCCATCTGCACATCAACTGCTCCGACGTAAATGTAATGAAATGAAATGGGTGTTGTTTCTCCACTCTTTGGCTTGGCTCGTCGAGTGATCAACAATGGTTGGGTAATTGATATTCTTGATTTGGGGCTTAGGGTTTCGAATGTCCCTTGAAGTAGATTTGGGGACGTCCTTTCATAAATCTCTGGTTTGTTCAAAGAAATGGTAAGAGACGCATGTTGTTCTATTAAATCAAAGTGTGTAATTATATTATGAAAGGCGTGTTTGGCAATGGTGATTTGGACCTGACTTGGCAATTAAGTTCGTATTTGGAAGTATTTAACTGCCAACTCAACTTACTGTCATCCACGTAGGCGTGTCTGTTAACGATTTTAAATGGGTGATTGATGGAGTTGGATGGAGTGAAGTTCGGTGGCTAGTGGGACAACTTTGGAAGTTCAGTGGCCAGTCCATGACATGGTACTAAGTTCGGTGGATAATGAAACATTTAATTCAAATTACACTCACACAACATAATTTTAAATTATTGATATTGATATTTACACACCATTAGTCACTACATCTCATTCGGTTTGTATCAACAAACAAATTCGATGTTGCAAGCAGTGATCGTACACTGCTATACCAAAATAAATTGAAAACATTTGTGACATATCTATTAAAATTAAAAGAACGCCCAAGAATATTTGATCAACAAGATCAAGAATCATTACCATCAAAATTTAATCAAATTGTTTAAAATACAACTTAAATGATATTCTAATATTTCTTATAGATGATATATACTTTTATAGTTTTGAAATCCCTTATTCCATTGAAGTAAAAAAGACATGAATTGAATGCATAAGCCACCTCAACACGTCAAATCTTAATCACCCAATAGTGTCCCTAACTCCATCATGAATGATGTCTGACCCGTTAAAAAATGTGGTCATTTTTGTAAAAAGGACAGCTTAAAGTTTGAGCATTTTTTTCCTAATATTTTTGTTGAATTCTAAATAGTAGACAATTTTTTTCATCAATATTCATGAAATTTCCCTGGGGAAGAATATAGCTGATTTTTGTAGGACTTGTCAATTCAATCCACCAGCAATCACATGTGATTGTTATACTTTTTGACTCTTTTAGCCAAAGTTATTTACGCGTGCAATAACTTTTAATAGAAAGGGCCCCAATGTCTCACAAGTAATAATTTGATTCCAACTCAAATATTGATACCTATTTTTCTCGTGCACTAACTTTCAATTAGAAATGGCTCCAATGCGTATTCTTTACCAACTCAATTAGAAAGGGCCCCGACTTACCTGGTTACTTGCAAATGATTTTTAAATTTAAATTATCGAATATTGATATTTACACAGCATTAGTCACGACATCTCATCCATTGTTATAAACAACAAATTTGATGACATTTCAAACAACGATCGTACGTGGCCATTATACTGAAAGAAATTAAAAAAAAAAATTGTTGTGACATTTCAACAATATTAGGCCTCGTTTGGTAGCAATTTTTCACCCAAAAAAATTAATTTTTAACCGTTGTTTCACTATTCTTGTCGTCATTTTTTACTTCTTCACTTACAGATGAGGCCTACTTTTCTCTCTAACGGTCAAAAAATTAATTCTCATAATCACTACCGAACATGCTTTAGATACTTGTTTCGCGCGGGTTAGTCGCTAACAATTAAAAAGGATCAGACGATTGTGTAAGGGACAAACCTCTTGAGACAAAGTCCCAAAAAGGGGTGTTCTTTTATTGGCGATGACTTTACAATTGGAAATGAAAAACAACGTGCCTCCAAGGGGCGCAAGCACACGAGTTACTGAAAGAAAAGTGTTTAAGTCTAAAAAGTAAGGAAATGAAAATTACATGTTCTCTGTTCAAAAGTTTTGGATTCGGTTCTTTGCTTCTATGTCCTTTCTCCCTTTTATATTTCATGGACGATCTATTTGTGATCAACCGCCCTAAAAACTGTTTGATCGTCCTATAACTGCCCACTTTCTTCGTAATGGCCAACTTGTCATGAAAACTGCCTTTTTTAACTGCTGCCATTACTCTTCATCGTTCAACCGCTTTCGATTGAGTTCCTTAAATCGTGGAACGTGATAGGGCTGCTTTAATAACCGCTTTGATAAATGCACTTCTTGATAACCACGACGCTTTATGTTTGTTAAGACCTTGGACGACTTGAAGGTTTGGGCGAGAATAGAGTAACAGCTTTGGGCGACTGTATGACACTCCATTCGCTCAGATTCTGGGCGACTTGCAAGCTTGGGCGATGGCGTTACCATGTTCTTGGGCCTTCTTATTTAGGCCTTCATCTTGATTTGTTCGATTGGGCTTCGTTCTTTGGGCTATCTGATTTGGGGATCCTCCAATTGGGCTTCACTTCTTGGGCTGTTCGATTTGGGCTGAATTTTTATGTGTCAACAATTACCCTCCAATATGGCAGAATTAATAATAATTATTAAATTTTGCCATATTCACTTTGTGTTTCCAGCAACATTCGAAATTCCCAAAAATTTCAATCATTATTTTCTTTTATAACTTGAAAAGGTGCGTCGTTTTGCAAACCCTTATAACCCCCAAACACGTCATTTCACTGCACCACTAAATCACGCCTCAAATTTTTCGCGTCTCTCTCAAGATTTGTTCATCCTTTGCTTCCCTGCTACGTAACCCTGAAAAACTTCGTTCCATCTCAAATGGCTACTTCACAATCTCAAGCTGACGACTCCTTTAGTTTCAATGACTTTCAGAAACTCCTGAGTCGTCCATACATAACTCCGAGTTTCCTCGCGCCCGCCGACGTTGAACGTAATGAGTTCTACTTGGGTCCTTTCTTCAACAATGCAGAGGCAGTTGAACAGGTGGCGGTGGGTCAGCTGTTTCCTTGCACTCAAGGCCCACCATTTATGAACTCTCTACCGCTGGGGCCACTTCGCGAAAGAGGTATTCGCACTTGGCCTAAATCTGATGTAGCATTCCATAGGTGGCATGCTCGCCTTGTAGGTCATGGTCCTACTAAGGCACTTTTTGATAGCACTAGGATTTCTGATTTGTTAGAAATCTCTATTCGCCCCCCTACTTTTGATTCATCACTCTTTTCGATTGCTTTGAGTTTTTGGTCTCCTGAGTATAACACATTTATTTTCCCTCTTGGCCCCATGTCTATTACCTTAAGGGATGTTGGGGCCCTGGTGAATCTACCACCTTTGGGCGATACCATTTTTCCTGGTATCTTGGTTTCTGGTAGCGCCCCAAAGTTTGGTAAAAACTACACCGATTCTTATTCAAGCCTGCAAACCCTTCACAATCATCCGAGCGCTGAACCTTCCCATGCTGAGCGAGTGGCCTTCCTTCTAGTTTGGCTTTGTAAATATGTTTTGTGTGTGCCAAGCATAAAGCCCTCCCTGAGTTATTTACCTATAGCGCACGAATTGGCGCGTGGCAGGCCTTTGAATTTATGTTCTTTGTTTTTGGCTGCCCTTTATAGAGGCATGGCCTCTCTTCAAGCTCAATTGAAGAATGGTGCATCTCCCACTGGCAGTGGACCTCTTTGGTTCACTCAACTGTGGTTGAAATCCTATTTTCCATCGCTTGGTGCTCTATCCATCTCTCGCTCCTCTGCTAGCTGTTATGGGCTAGCCATGGAGCCCTTAGCTCCTGTAAATATGTCCAGAAAGGACATTTTTTCATTCTTTTATTCTTTGGATTCAATCCCTTCCTTTTTTCCTTTTCCTCCTTTTTTGACTCCAAACTATGTACATCCCCCTTCCACTATAAATAGTGCGAGCACCTCCCTGCTCATTTGGATCCAGTTTTTAACCGGGAGGGAGCTATTTCATGATATTCTAACTGGGACCAATGCCAAAGCGGTGGTAGAGATTTATGCTCCCCAATTTTTTGCTCGTCAGCTTGGTTTTGGCCAAACTTGGCCTGTTCCTCCTTACTATTCAAGGAACTTAGTTGACTGTTTTTTTACCATTACTAAGGCGAAGGCAGAGGCAGAGGCTATAGATGCTCTTAATCTTCTTTTAACCAGCCATTTTTCATTAGCCCCTTTCAATTCTAGCCACGCCATTCACCCTCTTTTTGAACAACTCTGGCCGTCGGTGAAGCGCTGATTATTTGCGACTGATGCCAATAGTGCCTTTCATTCATTAGACCAACCGATCATTTCTTCTCCTCCTCCTGTTTTGGTCACTCCTTTGTCCGTTCGGAGTCCCTCTCCTACTCGTCGCACTAAACAGTCTGCTCGTCCATCTTCTTCTCTCCCTGTCAAGCCTACTACAGCCAAGAGTGCTCCAAACTGCAAACGGCCAGCCTCAGCATCTCCCATTCTGGAGGATGATGTTGATGATGATGATGATGCCCCTCTTATCGTCAGGAGGAAGGTAATTAAATTGGTTTACGTACAATTATACTTTTCCACATTTGAAACTTTTCTGTGTGCTAATGATCTTTTGGACTTCTCAGAAAAGCTCAGCCTCTCCTTCAAAGGCTTTGGCATCGACAGCTCCTGTTCCATCATCCTCTGCTAAGGCTACTTCATCCAAACCGGTTGATGAGGGGGCTACGCTTAAAGAGACATCTTCAGTCCCAGAGTCCTCATCACAACCCATGGATGAGCTACCTTCTTACCAGGGCGTCAACCCCCCAAACATTGAAGCAGAAGGTAATTCAGTCTTTTGATGTCTTACCTTTGCTTGTGCTGTTGGTTCCTGATTTGTTGCTCTTGAGTTTTGCAGATACTCCTGTGAGTCTACCCGCTGTGACAACATCTTCTCACTCAGATAAGGGGAAGTCCTCACGAATGGAGGAGTCGTTGGTGGCAAGCTTGGCTGAGGGCATGCCATCTTCTACGATTGTTGATGAGGTGGTCTTTGCTTCACTCCTATTTCCATCTTGTTCGTTGTAGTGAGGATCTTTAATATTGGCAATTTTCTTTACAGGATGCTGACAAAATTGTGCGTTCTATCCAAAACTTATTCGCTTCCTGGGGGCAAGTCCAGACGTCTCGCCTTGCTCCATCTGATCATCCTGCTGTTTCTTCAAAGGAAGATTTGAAGTTCCTCAAGGAGTCGATACTTGAGTACGTATCCTTCATAGATATGGATATTGGAAGGGCTAGTGCCGCCAGACACAAGAATAAACTTGAGCACTTGAGTGCGAAGTTGGAGCAAGCATTGACGCTTCCGTCGCTCAATCTTTCTGCCGATTTTAAAGCGACGTTGAAGGTTATCCACTCCGAGGTCCTTTCTTTGCTGGCCAAGAATGCTGAACTAAAGGCCAAACGTACTCAATATCTTCGAACCGTAGCTGAGAAAGAGTCTTTGCGCATGGAGATTAATAAGGCTGAGGACGAGTTGAAAGAAATCTCTTCCGAAGTCATGGTTGAAGACTCTTTGATGGTTAATTTGGCTGCTCAGATGAAGGAACTTCAAGCCAAAATGGATGATTGCAGGGTGAGAATGGCTGCTAAAAAGCGCAACGCCTCCCAGGGAATTGAACGAACTAGGTCCTTGGTCGAGCAGTACAAGAAGTTGGAAGTTGATGATGAGGTCGCGGCTGAATTGAACATCACTTCCTCTCGACAGAACGAGGATTGGGAAAAACTTAGGGAACGAATTCGTTCAGTATGGGGTGGATTGTAATTAAGACATATGATGTCTTTTTTCTTTTGTAATTTGATTTTTTCTCTTGTAACTTTGTTCATCATTAATGAACATTAACTTCTTGTGCATTTATTTGACGTTTGTTTTTTAGTCGTCAATTTTTTAACTGCTTTGTACTAAAAATCTTGTCCATTTTCTTTTGATATTTCCACCACTTTTCCCAAGACTTTGGGCTATTTAATTCCGTTTATTAGACAAAAATGTGGCTGTTCATATTCTGTCTCTTTGTCTCCACCCCCCTATAAATGCTTCGCGTTTTCCATCTTTCGTCTTCATCTTCATTTCCTTCTTTGAAACTAATCTGTTGCCATTGCTTGGCATTCTGACACTCAATCCGATCCAAAATGGACTGTTTAGTCCGCCCATTTACTATTTGCCTTGATGTCACCTTTGGTATGGGAGATATAGGAAATATTTTCTGGCCAGCAGCGAAGTTTCTACCTTCAAAATTCTTCCCATCGTCTCTTTGTTCTTCACAAGGAGTCGATGATGGAAGGCAATTTTTGGGTTGCTTGTAGGCCACTCTGCTTGCTGAGAGTGCTTCTCAGCTTGCCTGCTGAGAGTGTTTCTCAGCCTCTTTGCTCGCCATTACAGCGATGCATTTAGGAAGGTGGTGAGGCCAGTACACCCTCTTACTCGGCGATCCCACCATTGCAGCGATGCATTTAGGAAGGCAGTGTGAAGCTTACTCAGCGATCAACCGGGAGATTGTCTTACTTTAGTTGTATTTTGTAGAACATCCATTATTTGTATTTTTTGTATTCTTGTAATGAACGTTTGATAATAAAGGACTTCATTTGAACGTATTTCGCTCTGACCTTGTTATCTTTTAATCGTTCAAAATGTTTGATTATGTTTTTATCTGTTCACATTCCCATAAAGAAGGAACATATTTTTTCAAATATTTGCCGTTAATGAATCTCACGTACTTGGTGTCGTCTAAATCTTCCAAGTGGTACGCTCCATTGGACAACACACTGTTTACTTTGTATGGTCTTTCCCAATTGGGTGACCACTTCCCGTACTTTGGATCCTTGCTATCTAAAGGGAGTATCGTCTTCCAAACTAGTTCACCCAGGCTGAACGACTTGGTTATGACTTTTTTATTATAAAACTTAGCCATTCTTTGCTTTTGAACTTGCAATCTATCTAAGACGTCCAACTTTAATTCGTCTAAACTCAATAAATTTTGAACTAGCGATTCGGCATACTCATCATCATTCAACTTATGTTGCAAGCACACTCTAATCAATTGCACGTTGATTTCCATAGGCAAAACGGCCTCCTGTCCATAAACAAGTTGGAAAGGAGTAATTTTGGTACTTGACCGAGGTGATGTTCTATAAGCCCATAAGGTCTTGTTCAGACATTCGTGCCAATTTCTGACGTTTTCATCTATCATCTTTCTGATGATATTTTTTAGAATCTTATTAGAAGATTCCGCTTGTCCGTTGGATTGAGCGTAGTATGGTGTGGAGTTTACTAATTTAACCCCAAACTCGCTCAAAAATTTGTTCACTTGATCCCCATTCAAAGATGTTCCGTGATCTACCATTAACGTTTGTGGAATTCCAAACCTATAAATAATGTGATCACGGATGAACTCTATAACATTTTTCTGGGTAATCTCTTTCAAAGGTACCACTTCTACCCATTTGGTGAAATAGTCGGTTGCAACTATAACAAAAATATGTTGCTTGGACGATGGGGGATAAATCTTCCCTATCAAATCTATCGCCCAACCCTTGAACGACCAAGGTTTAATAATAGGTGCCATTTCTCGTGCTGGCGCCCTTTGTATTGGACCATGCTTTTGGCATGCTAAACAACTCTTTGCATACTGAACGCATAGTTCTCCCATCTCTGGCCAAAAATATCCACTCCTAATAATTAACAATCTCATCCTTTGGCCAGCTTGATGAGCTCCACATATCCCTTCGTGCACTTCAGCCATGATCGTCTTGGCTTCTTGCAAACTTACACACTTTAGTAATACACCATCAGAGCGTTTCTTCAACAACTCTTCATCTATTAGTGTGTAATTCAGCAAACATAGCTTCATTTTCCTACTAATCCCTTCATTAGGTTCTTTAAGGAACCCTTTAATCTCTGTTCTCCAATCCACTGCATCTCCATCTTGTATGCAGTAAAGTTCAATTTTTCTCGCCCTTCTTTGAGTCACGGGCAATATGGTTCGATACTCACAAGTAGACTTCCAATTCAAGACCTTTGAGTACCCTGAGGCCATTTGGGCTAACTCATTTGCCACGTCGTTAAATATCCTATTAACGCATTGGAGTTCTACTTGATCGAATTCTTCTAATAATTCTTGGGCGATCTCGTATTGACTTATAATGAAATTACTTTGGCATTTAAAATCGCCGATCAATTGATGGATCACCAATTGAGAATCACCCCTAACGATCACATTTCTTATTCCCATATCTATCATTAGTTCTAGGCCTACAATTAAGGCTTCATATTCGGCTTGATTGTTGGTGTACATTCTGTCTAAAGTAAATGCCAACTTGTAGCAAATCCCTAAAGGATTAATCAACGCTACTCCTACTCCTGCACCTTTAGAAGTTTTTGATCCATCGAAATACAACACCCAAGGTTTTGACTCGAACGAATTGATTTCTAGTTCGATTTCTTCAGGCATGTCAAGGCATGGATGATCAGCTAGAAAGTTAGCCAAAGCCTGATTTTTGACTACCTTTTGAGGTATATATTGTATTTCGAATTCTGATAAAGCAAGTGTCCAAAGGCCTATCCTTTGGTGTAAAATAAGGCGCGAGAACATATACTTGACTAAATTTACTTTAGAAACTAAATAAACGATTACGGGCCGTAAATAACCCCTTAATTTTGTACATGTGAAATACAATGCAAGACAAAATTTTTCAATAGCAGAGTAATTACATTCACATTTCGTTAACCGTCTACTTAAGTAGTAAATTGCCCTTTCTTCACCAAATTGGTCTTCCTGTGCGACCATTCCAGCTATTGATTTTTTCAGCCGATACATACACTTTCATTGGCCGTCCTTGGATTGGTAACACCAACACTGGTGGACTTGATAGATATGTCTTCAGGCTTTCAAAAGCCTTTTGATGTTCTTCTTTTCAGACGAATTCATCCTGATTTTTCAGCTTTAATAGCAGCGAAAAGACTTTAGTTCGCCCTGCACAGTTAGAAATAAAGCGTCTTAAAAAGTTTACTTGACCTAGAAACCTTTGCAATTCTTTTTTGTTGCTAGGTGGTTTGGCCTCTAAAATGGCCTTCGCTTTATTTTTATCAAGTTCAATCCCTCTCTTGTGTACTAAGAAACCAAGAAAGTTCCCTGCATTAACACCAAATGCACACTTCAAGGGATTCAACTTTAGCTTATATTGCTTCATTCGTTCAAACGAACATCTTAACTGTTCGAAATGGTCCTCTTTTTTAATGGACTTGACTACTATGTCGTCTACATACACCTCAACAAACTTGCCTATCATATCATGAAAGATTAAATTCATTGCCCTTTGATAAGTTGCCCCTGCATTTTTTAGGCTGAAAGGCATAACCACCCATTCAAAACATCCTAGAGACCCAGGGCATTTAAAGGCAGTTTTGTGTATGTCTTCTTCAGCTATATAAATTTGATTGTATCCTAAATACCCATCCATGAAAAAATACATGTCATGTCCGGCAGTTGAATCTACTAAAGAATCCACCGTGGGCATTGGATACTCATCTTTGGGCGTGGCTATGTTTAAATTTCTAAAGTCTATACACACCCTTAGTTTACCATTCTTTTTTAGTACTGGCACGACATTGGACAACCATTCGACATATCTGACTGTTCTAATGAAACCTGCTTTTAATAATCGCTCTATCTCTTTCTTGATTTCATGGAGTACATTGGGAGCAAAACGTCTAGGAGGCTGCCTATGAGGTATAAAGTTAGGCTTAGTTGGTAACCTATGTTCCACCAAGTCTCTATCTAAACCAGGCATTTGTTCATATTCCCAAGCAAAACAATCTTTGTACTCTTTTAACAAAGCGATTAATTTGTTACTAACCTCTTGGTCGAGCATTTGGCTGATGAACGTTGGACGATCTTCTCCTTCATTGCCAATATTTACTTTGATCAGAGGGTCTTGTGCTTGAGCGTATCCAGGTTTGGCAATCCGCATTACCAGTTCCCTTGTAAGTACTTTCTCTTCTAAACAGTCCACCTTATTGACTTCTCGGCCAATGCTTTGCTTTAACTCGAATACTGCCAACTTATCCTTCAGCGCTTTTAGGGTTGTCTCTTCTTTCGCCTTGTCATTGCATTCCTTATTGAAAGCCATCAGTCTGGCTTTGAAGGCCTGAATGTCGGCCATTTGCTTTTGTAACTTAAAGTCCATTCAAGACTCCTTAATTATTCTTTTGCCAATTACTGGCTCTTCCAAGGCCACTATATTTGGCCTCATCTGTTTGAACATCTCAGTGAGTGCGTCCACTGAGAATGGTTCCTCGCTTTGTACGACAACCTGAGTTTCTTCCCCGTCTTGTACTACTCTGACAGGTCCATAGTTTCCTTCGTACATGAATTTTTCCACTGAGTTTGCTTCTGCAACAAAAGGCCTATGATCGCCCTGTACCACCTCAGCCTCGCCTTTATCATTCCAAAAGATCAGGCATTGATGGAGGGATGAGGGTATACAGTGACTTCCGTGTATCCAATCTCTTCCTAGTAACACGTTGTAACTAGTAGGACCATCTATTATAAAGAAGACAGTGGTCCTAGTAGTCGTCCCTATAGTTATGTCCAATGGCATAACTCCCTTAGTTGAAGTTGCCCCTCCATTGAAGCTAGTGAGGATGACTTCTGTAGGAATCATGTCACCCTCTGTCTTTGCGAACTTCCTCATCATCCTAGATGGAATAGTGTTTATAGCTGCTCCATTGTCGACAAGCACTTTTGCCACTGGGACGCCGTTAACTAGAGCTTTAACGTATAATGGCCTCAAGTGTTTTGTCAATTTCATGGCTGGCCGTTTAAAAATAACCTTTTCGGCAGCCTCTATTTCTACTTCCTGCTTGTTTTCTGTTGAATTATCCCCCTATGACAAATCGACGTGCAGTATATCACGCTGATCCTCTGTCTCCTGAACTTCCTTCCTACTTCTTTCTAATGCTTCCTCATCAGTTACCCAACCTGTTGGAGGGGGCATTATTCTTGGAGGTGACCCATACTTTTCAGAGCGAGGCACTCTCTTCTTCCTTTTGGGTGTCCCGTATAATACGCAGAAATCGAAAGGACGCCCAGATGGTTCCCCCAACAAGTCTACTTCGCGAACTCCCTCTTGATGTAGTCGCTTAAACAGAGTATTGCGCGATACTCCTCTCTTTTTTCTTTCTGCTTCTAAGTCGATTTCTTCTTCAATGTCTGTCATCCCGTCGTCCTCTTCATCGTTGTAGGCCTCTCTAGAAGTCTGGCCTTCTTCACATACCAGCACGCAGGCTCCTTCTTCGTTGTCCTCCCTCTCTTCTTCTTTTTCTTTATTCTTGAATTCATTGGCCAGTAGGTAATTATTGGCCACTACAGGAGGCAACGTACCGAATTGGATCGCAAGGGGCTGATCTGGATCTTCTTCATCCCTTTTGTCTCGCTCAAACCTTGATCTCCCAGAAGAAGTTTCTGGCAGTTCCTTCATTGATTCATTTGTACCGGTCTCTTCACTATTTTTGAGGACATTTTGATTTGCTACCTTGAGTAGTTTAGGCGCTTTAAGATGTGGCATTCCCTGTTGCTGCCTCATCATCCGTCCATAGTTTTGTTGGAAACGCCTTCGTTGGGTCCTAGTCATCTCATCGAAGGGTACTGCCCTTCCTGCATTGTACTGGAATGAATGCCATATATTTGGCCGGCGAGGTTGCGGCTGAATGTTCTTCCATTATCTGGTGGCCTGAACTGCCTCTCAAAAGGCGGTCCTCTATAGAATGATGTACCTCGCCCTCTACCAGGCTGAATGTTTGGGAAGAAGGTAGGGCGATGAGGATGCTGCCATGTCCCTGGTTTCTCCGCGTTTCCATTCACTTCTCTTTTACACCTTGCACATAGGACGTCTTCGTCCTTTTTTGGTTCTTTCCCTTTGATTCGTTCAAAGACGCTGGGATGTGGTCTAGGATCTTCTTCTCCATCATCTACGACCAACTTGAATTTTGGCAACTTGTTTTTAAATCTAGATGTCACCATGTTTACTCCAAGTGGCTGTGGGAAAGGATTTTCGTCTACTGCCATCTTTTTCTTATCATCGAACGTAATTCGTCCCGATTCAATGGTATCCTGCAGTACATGACGGAAAACCAAGCAATTGTTAGTCAAATGTGACCATACATTATGCCACTTATAATATTTTTTACCCTTAATTTGTTAAGGGCTTGGCAATTTGTGCTTATCGCTCAACTTTATCTGCTTATCCCTATATAATTTATCGAATATAAGGTCAGCTTTGGTCACGTCGAACGAGAACGTTCTAGCTTTTATGTTTCCATCTTTTGTGGGCTCATCTTTGCCCGATGGTCTAGGCTTGGCCATTATGGGACAAGTATATGTATCCCCTTTGACCAATTCGGCCAAACACATTTCGGCCTGATCGTATGACTCGTCGTCGATGGTATGAACGTCAAAATTTGGGTCTTTGTAATAAGTCCCTTTACTAGAATTTTTCATTTGTTCTTCCTCTCTTATCAGTCGCTCATACCTAATCACATTCGCACTCAACAGGAAAAGGTCAGGAAATTCCTTGTCCTGGAATTTCTTCTTTAAATCAAAGCTCAAGCAGCCCTGAGCGATCTTGACAAATTCTTTTTGGACAGAGGTACAAAACACTTGCTTCTTACTGTCTTGAACCTTTGGAGAAAACTTTCTGCCCATTCATTTGGCATTTGACGTAGATTCGCCAAATCAGCCAAAGTGACTTCAGACTCAGTTTTATAAAACTGAGCGTGAAACAACTGTTCCAATTGTTGCCATGTTTGAACAGAGTTTGCTGGCAAGTTGATGAACCAGGAGAAAGCTACTCCTGTTAACGAACTAGGGAAAAGCTTCATTTTATGGTAATCGGTTACATCACCACTTTGCAATGTGAATCGCCCTATGTGTTCTAGAGTAGACACCTTTCCTAAACCGGTAAACAGTGAGAATTCTGGCACTTTGTACCCTCTAGGCCATGGATATGCTTGGTCTACCCAATCAGGATATGGCTTTGTGTATGTCGGCCTAATGACGGGATGCACCCCAAAAGCTATCTGATCCTGTACGATTTCCATAATCTGGTTCCTCAACATGACATTGGGGTCATATGGAATTCCTATAGGTTGGTTAACCGGTTGATTTGCATGAGACCTGATGTTTGGTCCTTGATTGGCAACAAAATTACCATGATTAGGGCCATTACCATTAGCCTGAACATCTGTTCCCTCATTAACACGTGGAATATTCTGTCCATTGTTTAGGACATTATCTCTCACGTTTGGATTACCCCCCAAGTTAGGCATACTACTACCATTATTTTGATTTGGCACTGTAGTACCCCCTTGGTTTGAAGTGGAGGGACCAGAAAGCGGTTCTATCCCTTGATTCGGATTTAGGACCGAGGGATTATGTCCCACAATTGTCCTAATTTGAAAGTGGTTTGTAAGAGGTATAACCGGTTGACATATTTGGCCTACTAACTTATTCATTGTTTCGTTCAACGTCTTTAGTTGTTTGGCCATGTTGTCATAGTGTACATTCCCATTTTGCGTAAATCTTTCCATATTATGAATACTTCGAAGATTTACCTGTTCAACGACGTCTTGCGTGAGTTCTCCAAGTAATGCACGCATGGTTCGAGGACTCAACTCCGTCATTGGTTTATAACGACTGTTACTGCTCTGATTCTGTCCATCTGTTCGTAGAGAGGCATGCTGCTCCTCATATCGCTCGATCACAGACTGGATTCCTCCCTGACTTGCTGCTTCCTTATCGGATCTCTGAGGCATATTGTTTCCCCTTTTGTACTTTCAACACCTAACACCACTGTCCCACTGGGCGTGCCAAATTGTTTCGCGCGGGTTAGTCGCTAACAATTAAAAAGGATCAGACGATTGTGTAAGGGACAAACCTCTTGAGACAAAGTCCCAAAAAGGGGTGTTCTTTTATTGGCGATGACTTTACAATTGGAAATGAAAAACAATGTGCCTCCAAGGGGCGCAAGCACACGAGTTACTGAAAGAAAAGTGTTTAAGTGTAAAAACTAAGGAAATGAAAATTACATGTTCTCTGTTCGAGAGTTTTGGATTCGGTCCTTTGCTTCTATGTCCTTTCTCCCTTTTATACTTCATGGACGATCTATTTGTGATCAACCGCCCTAAAAACTGCTTGATCGTCCTATAACTGACCACTTTCTTCATAATGGCCAACTTGTCATGAAAACTGCATTTTTTAACTGCTGCCATTACTCTTCATCGTTCAACCGCTTTCGATTGAGTTCCTTGAATCGTGGAACGTGATAGGGCTGCTTTAATAATCGCTTTGATAACTGCACTTCTTGATAACCACGACGCTTTATGTTTGTTAAGACCTTGGGCGACTTGAAGGTTTGGGCGAGAATAGAGTAACAGCTCTGGGCGACTATATGCCACTTCATTCGCTCAGATTCTGGGCGACTTGCAAGCTTGGGTGATGGCGTTACCGCGTTCTTGGGCCTCCTTATTTGGGCCTTCATCTTGATTTGTTCGATTGGGCTTCGTTCTTTGGGCTATCTGATTTGGGGATCCTCCAATTGGGCTTCACTTCTTGGGCTGTTCGATTTGGGCTGAATTTTTATGTGTCAACAATACTAGTGACTTGTGTTTTTATTTTCTTTTGATTTGGCTCAATTAAATCGATTTCTTCTCCTCTATTTAGGATCCTGAGTAGATTTTTCTCCCTAATTATTTTCAAATTAATTAAAATTTTCTAAAACGTTGTAGAAATTATTTTGGTCTACCAAATATTTTCTACAATTTGCCATTTTATTCTGTAAGAATTGCAACAACGCAGAGAAAGGGATAAACTGAAGCCCTTGTGCAGAAAGCTCATTTCATGTTCATTTATAATTACAATGTCCAGTGCTGTGCGGGCGATAAGACCCAGATGAAAAGAATTTGATGAATTGCTAATTGAAATGTGAATTGCATCATAAGAGGAAGCTGCGTTTGGGTTATTTGTAAGGCCATCTTTTCTTGTCCACATCTTCAACATCACCAGACTACAAATTAATGGAAATCTTTGTGATCTAGTGTCAATAGATAACTTTAATTTTGTTCAATAATAACCTTTAAATTTTATTTAACCAGGTAACTATACTTTATTCTAAAATTAATTTAGTAACTAAATTATAGTTTGATTTTTAATTAAGGTAATCAATGACATGATCGCCATCAAATGATGGTCGTCACATGTGGTTGTTAATTACTAACATGGAACAAGTGGAATTTTACTGAAATAAGTTTACTGACTATCATGTCATCGATTTCCTTCCATCCAAGTAATAGAATGCACCTTTTATTTTTTATTTTCTCAATCTTTTTGGAGTCTTTCTTTGAACCTAATGGCTAATGTTGGCTTAATCACTAAATTAGTATATATGATTTCTTAGGCCCATTTACCTCAAAAAGTGGCACGTGCTTTTAATTTTCAATTATCTAGTTGTAAGACTGGTATGCATTGTTTTATTTATTTAATGAACTTAAAAATAATAAAAATCATAATAAAAATAAGAAAAAAAAATTATGCTTAGGCGTATGAGTATAATTATTTCCCAGCAGTCCACACCTGCGTTGAACATTCAGCAATCAAAAGAGATTGCACCAAATATGAATATAATAATGTCAATACAGTGGTAAATCATAAATGTAAATAGCAGTGTTTAATTCATCAAAATATGTTTATGCTAAGCTTCAATTTCGACACAATTATATTTCACGTTTTCTTATTTTCTTCTGATTTGACTCCATTAAATGGAATTTTTCCCTCATAGATTTCTCTCACTGTTTTACCGTGGGCAATAGGTGTGTAAAGGAAAATAAGTATTTTGTTGGAATAAAAATTCATCCCTTAGAATTTTTTTATTTTTTATTTTTTACATTTTTGGTAAGTTCAAAGAAAGTTAAATTGTTCTTTTGAAGGACACAAAATGGAACACATAGCTCGTTAGACTTCGAAAGCTTCCAAGTGTGGATCATCATGTTAAAATGAAACCGAAGCCATTACTCTAGATCTGTCCCCAAAAGAGCATGGATCGAAGTACTCTGTTGCAATGAATTTGGTTGCATTTTCTTCATTCTAAAGTGTACAGTCCTTGAACTATATGCACACGACACCAATATACATGAAATCTCAGTCGCGCAATAGTGTTCATATCTTCATTGTGGATGATATCAAGACTGCCCAATAATATGTACGTTTCTACAAAAAAAAAAAAAAAATATTCCTTAAACTTTTCGTATAATGTTTCAAACATTTTTCGTCAATACATCAACATTCCCCATGAAAGAATATGCTATTATTTAACTGGACTATGTGAAGAGGGGTCGGATTACAGATCCAAGGATTAGTCAAGAATTGGACACCTTGTAAAATATATATATATATATATATATATATATATATATATATATGCTATTATTTTGTGCCACTTTTCAATTCAACCATCAGCAATCACGTGTAATCTTTATGCTTTTTCAATTTTTTTTGTCAGAGTTATTTACTCGTGCACTAACTTCCAATTACAAAGGGTCCCAATGTCTCACTAAGGACAATTTGATTCCAACTCAATTATTTTAAATTTTGTATTTTCTCCACCTAATAGAGTACACTCGCGAGAAAAAAGACATGAATTGAATGCATAATCCACCACAATACATAAAATCTTAACTACCCAGAAGTATCCCTAACTCAATCGTGAATGATGTTTGAGCCGTTCAAAAATGTGGTCAGTTTTTTTAAAAAGGACAACTTAAACTTTTATCCTATTATTTCTAACATTTTCGTTGAAATTCTAAACAGTAGATTTTTTTTTTTTTTTTCCGACCAATATTCATTAAATTTCCCCAAGAACGAATATAGCGGATTTTTGTGGGATTTGTCAATTCTATCTGCCACCAATCAGATGTAATCGTTTTACTTTTTCATCTTTTCAGTCAAAGTCATTTACACGTGCAATAATTTTCAATTAAAAAGGGCCCCAATGTCTCACAAGCAATAATTTGATCCCAACTCAATTATTGATATGTATTTTTCTGGTGCACTAACTTTCAATTAGAAATGGCTCCAACGTCTTGCAAAAAAAAAAAATAATAATAATAATAATAATAATAAATAAATTAAAAATTAAAAAAAAATTGATATCAACTCAATTAGAAAGGGCCCCAACTTACCTAGTTACTCGCAAATAATTTTTAAATTTAAATTATCAAATATTGATACTTACATAACATTAGTCACTACATCTCATTCCGTTGTTATAAACAACAAATTTGATGACATTTCAAGCAGTGATCGTACTTGGCCATTATACCGAAATAAATAAATAAATAAATTGTTTTGACATTTCAAGAATATTAGATACTTGTGACCTGTTTTTTTATTTTCTTTTGATTTGGCTCAATTAAATCGTTTTTTCTTCTCTGTTTCGAATCCCTGAGTAGATTTCTGTCCCTAATTATTTTCAAATTAATTAATTTTTTCTAAAACGTTGTAGAAATTATTTTGGTCTATTAGATGTTTTCTGTAATTAGTCATTTTCTTCTGTAAGAATTGCAACAACACAGAGAAAGGGATAACCTGAATCTCTTGTGCAGAAAGCTCATTTCATGTTCATTTATAATTACAATGTGCAGTGCTCTACAAGTGATAAGACCCATACGAAAAGAATTTGATGAATTGCTAATTGAAATGTGAATTGCATCATAAGTGGAAACTGCATTTGGGTCATTTTTAAGGCCATATTCTTTTCTAGGGTACTTTTAAGAAGGGCCAAGTCAAAATTACATTTTTCACTTTGATGAAAGAAATTTGTCAATCATCAAAATGATCTTTTGCTGATTTAAAGACAAAAATATCCTTAAATAGTTCATACAATTACAAAGATATAATTTTGTTTAAAAAGATGAAAATACCCTTAAGTTACAAATTAAAAAATCAAAGACTTTTCACTTTATATTTAATTACTTTATTTAATTATTTATTTAATCACTTATTTAAATAAAAAATTAATATTTATTTTAATTTCTTTAATTAATTGTCTTAATTAGTTATGTATATTATTTATTTATTATGTAATTACTTTTTTTAACTTTTTATTTAATCACTTAATTAAATAAAAAATTAATATTTCATTTAGTTTCTTATTTAGATATTTCATTAATTAATTATCTTAATTGGTTATGTATATTATGCATTTAAAATTTAATTACGTTATTTAATTATTTATTTAATCACTTATTTAAATAAAAGAATTAATATTTATTTTAATTTCTTATTTAAATATTTCATTAGTTAATTATGTATATTCTTTTTTTAATATTTAATTACTTTGTTTAATTATTTATTTAATCACTTAATTAAATAAAAAATTAATATTTAATTAATTTCTTATTTAGATATTTCATTTATAAATTATCTTAATTGATTGTGTATATTATGTATTTAATATTTCATTACCTTATTTAATTATTATTTTAATCACTTATTCGAATAGAAAATTAATATTTAATTTAATTTATTCTTTAAATATTTCATTAATTAATTATTTTAATTGGTTATGTATATTTTTTATTTAATAATTAATTAGGACATAAATCACACGATGCATGAGAATATCTAACATAGATGAGAGTTGAACATTGGGCACGGTTATATTTTCAAGATATCGAACATTATTCAAGAATGTTGAAACTATATTTTTTTTATCAAATGAAGTTGAGTGGGAAGTTCCCGATTATAGCATGTTAATCTCTGTCCAACGGATGTGTAATATCTATTTAAATCGTATGTACTTTCTATTTATAGTATGTTACTGATTTCCTTAAATTTCTTTATTTATAGTGTGTTATTGATTCCATGAAATTTGACCCGACGGATATGTAATATCTACTTAAATCGTATATACTCTCTATTTATAGTATGTTATTGATTTCCTAAATTTTCTTTATTTGAAGTGTGTCATATATGTAATTAAGAGTAATTAGTTATTTATTGTACAATGACATAAATACTAAAGTATTACAAACGTTTTAAAAAAATGCTTACATTTTAAATTATTATAACTACGGATGACAATGTATATAAAAGAACGCTTATATTTAAAAAGATTCAATGTACTTCAATGCGAAGACTCCACAATCGCCCCGAGTCGATTTCACGAAAGAGGTTGGGCAATGTACTGTCGACAGATGTTCTCTTTCTTGCCTCGATTGTGTACAGAGAAACAATGTATTTGTGACGACGATCTAGTCATCTTGCTAACCATCTGCTTTGGCATGTCAATAACATGTTTCTTATAGGGTGTTAGTTACTTTACCTTCTTCGGCATAATTGTCACTTCATCCAAACTCGCGATATTATCTATCAAGTTGGGGGTCATCTCTGGCATAATTATGTATATTATTTATTTAATATTTAATTACTTTGTTTAATTATTTATTTAATCACTTAATTAAATAAAAAAGTTAATATTTAATTTAACTTCTTATTTAAATATTTCACTTATAAATTATCTTAATTGGTTGTGTATATTATGTATTTAATATTTCATTACCTTATTTAAATAAATTTTACAATATGTACAATTATTTCATAAATAAGAAAATATATAATTATTTCATAAATACAATTATTTCATCCTCTCCATCGGCACCTCTCTTATCCCCACTAACATCCATAACGATTCTAATGAAATATCTGTGTACATCCCTACCCCTCCATCGCCACTCTCCATGTCACCATCTTTGTCACCCTCTCTGTCACTGTTTGGGACCCCCATCGCCTGCAGGCTATATCTCATCGGATATGACTCTGACCCTCCTCCTCGATCAACGGTGTTAGCTAAGTGACAAATTCAAGCTGACATATTAACATTTCACCGAATTAATGACCATGCATTGAGATTTCGAAATGACTTGCAACATAAATCACAAATGAATAATATGTACTTCAGAATCGTTGACAAGAGCTGATAACTGTCAGTTCTGTCTCCATGAATAGTTGTTGAATGTGTCAATATCATCAACAACCTCCAAATGAAAGATGTCGATCGACGTCATCTTGTGATGACATCTCAGTATGCTCTTCAGTATAAATACCATTCCCAACTTCAACTTGTAGACATATCGTCGCATTCACTAAATGCGTCTCCTAACTGTGCTAGAGTTATCGTCGTAAGAATGATCGGTATAACAGGTCTGCGTGCTCCTCATCCAACAAATCTAGGACTAATATAAAGTTGGCAAAGTTATAGTTCGACGTAACTTTGTTGAAAATCTGTCTCATGGTGGTATCTAAATGGTAATTCATCCTGTAAAATTTTAAATGTTAGAAACTTGTGTAAGAGACAATGGATAAAGCATAATATTTAAAAATTAAATTATTTATTTACTTATTTAAATTGTTTATTGAATATTTAATTGTTATTTATTTATTTAAATTGTCATTTAAATTATTTATTCAATATTTAAATGTGTATTTAAATTAATTATTTTAATTGTTTAGTTGTTTATTTAATATTTATTTTAATTGTTAATTGAATGTTTAACTGTTTATTTTAAATGTTAATTATTTATTTCAAATGTTTATTTAATATTAAATTATTATTTTTATTATTTATATTTATGTTTCATTTAAATTTTTTATTTAATACTTAAATATTAATTATTTATTCCAATCATTTGTTTAAATTTTTTATTTAATATTTAATTACTTATTTAAATTATTTATTTTTTATTATTTTTATTTATTGTTCATTTAAATTATTTATTTAATATTTGAATGCTAATTATTTATTTCAATTGTTTGTTTGAATTGTTTATTTAATATTTAATTACTTATTTAAACTATTTTTTATTATTTATTTTATTTGTTATTTTTGTTAATTAACTATTTTTATTTCTTAATTAATATTTAATTTACTTGTTTATTGAACTTATTTCAATTAGTTATTTATTATTTACTTGAATAAACAATATACATAAATAATTAACATAATTCATGAAATATTTAAATAAACAAATAAAGTATAAAGTAAATAATTATATATCTAACAAATAATATACATAAGCAATTAAAGTAATTACTTAAATATTTAAATAAACAACTAAATTAAATATTGATTATTAAATTATTTATTTAATTTTTAATTTAATTTTATTTAAATATTTCACTAAATATTTTAATTGGTTATGTATATTGTTTGTTTGATGTTTAATAACTCTATTTAATTAGTTATTATAATTGTTTATTTCATATTTATTTACTTCATTGAATTATTTATATTAATTTCTTATTTATTTGAATATTCAATTTTTATTATATTTTTTTAAATGGTTTATTTCGTTATTCAAATTATTTATCTTTTAAAGAAAATGAAATAAAAAATAATTAATTATTTTACTTAAATAAACAATTTATATAATTCATGAATATTTATAAACAATTAAATTTAATTTTTTTTTAAAAAAAATGGCTAGCACACAGGCCAATCCAAATGGCCTGCCGTCTGGATCCAGACCGTTTGGGGGCGTTTTCGACCATTTGGATATTGTTTACATTTTTAGTTTTTTTTTAATGAGATTTTTTCGGTCAAAGGCCATTGTGGAAAGATGGCCAGGGCAACTGGCCATCTTCCAATATTTCCTCTTCTTTTATTATCCATGTTCTTAACATCATCAAACTACAAATTATTGGAAATATTTGTGATCTAGTGTTAATAGATAACTTTAATTTTGTTCAATAACTATATTTTTGGGCTACATTGTTAATCGAAGAGGGATTGAAGCAAACCCTAAAAAGATAAATGCTCTGTTAGAGATGAGGTCACATCAGAAACCAAAATAGGTGCAAAGCCTCAACAGACGGATTGCTGCCCTCGTCGCTTCATCTCTAAGACCATCGATAAAAGTCTACCCTTCTTCAAGATTCTAAAGCAGGGAAAAAAGTTCCAACAAAAGGAAGAATATGAGACAGCCTTCCAAGAGCTGAAGAAGCACTTGGGAGAGGCACTCTTACTGTCCAAGCCCAAACCACGCGAGCCACTTCTGCTATATTTGGCGGTTTCAGAAAAAGCAGTCAGTGCAGTCCTCATCAGGTAAGAAAAGACACGCCAACTGCCAATGTACTACATCAGCAAAGCCTTACTGCCAGCAGAGGCTTGCTTCCCAGACATGAAAAAGCTTGCACTCTCCCTCGTAAATGCATTAAGGAAAGTAAGGCCATACTTTCAGGCCCACTCCATTGAAGTTCTAACCAATTTTCCGTTGAAACAAGTGCTACAGAAGACAGACACTTTTAGTTGTTTACTGAAATAGGTAATTGAACTCGATGAGCTCGACCTCCTCTTCAAACCTTGAAGCTCCATCAAAGGACAAGCCCTCACAGACTTTGTCGCAGAGATTGCTAAAGCCCCAAAAATTGAGGCAACCATAGAACCAGTAGAGCCCCCTACTTGGAACCTCTTTGTGGACGGCTCGCCAGCAGAGACCGCCTTCGGGACAGGAGTCGTTCCAGAAAGCCCACAAGGCCATAAGCTAAATTGTGCAATCAAGTTCGACTTCTAAGCTTCAAACAATGCTTCCGAATATGAGTCCCTCTTAGCAGACCTTAGACAGGCCAAAGAAATGCAAGTCAAAAGACTCCTAGCCAGCAGTTATTCGCAGCCAACGACAGTGGCATGGTCGCCTATTTGAAACTAGTTTTGAGCATTGTCCCCCACTTCAAGAAATTCAAACTAGTGCAGGTCCCACGCCTCGAAAACATTCATGCAGATGCCCTATCCAAACTGGCCAGCAGCAAAGACTCCAAGCTACTAAAGATTGTTCCAATTGAGCGCCTATTGAAGCCCTCCATTGCCGGAGGCGAAAAGGTGATGTGGATTGAGGGTACCCTACCTTAGATGCAACCCGTGATAGCTTATCTCAAATATCAAATAGTGCCAGCCTCGAAGAATGAGGCCAAGAAGTTGAGAAGAAGGGCTATTCACTTCATCGTCCAGGAAAACATGTTGTATAAAAGGGGCTTCGCATCGTCTCTCTTCCGATGCGTTGGGGGAGAAGAGACTATGTACATACTGAGGAAAATTCACGATGGAGCATGTGGAAAACACTCCGGGGGAACAGCCTTGGCACAAAAAGTGCTTCAACAAGGTTACTTCTGGCTGACCTCAAAAAATGATTCCTACCAGTTTGTTCAAAGATGTGATAAGTGCCAGCGATTTTTCAATATTCAAAGACAGCTTTACAGAGCCTCTCCATAGTCACCAGCCCCTGGCCGTTCGCCAAGTGGAGGATAGATTTCATTAGTCTCCTCCTGAAAGGAAGAGGAAGCGCAACTTTGCCATTGTTGCTATAGATTACTTTACTAAGTGGGTCAAAGCCGAACCTCTAGCAAAAATCACCGAAGCGAATACTACGAAGTTCATTTGGAAGCACATCATTTGTAGGTTTGGCATTCTCCACTCCCTGGTGTCCGACAATGGAATACAGTTCGTCAATAGAAAGATGCGAGGATCTATGCTGTAAACTGGGTATAAGGGAGGATTTCTCACCACCCTATCACCACCAAGCAAATGGGCAGATTGAGGTAATAAAAAAGACGATCAAGCACACCCTGAAAAGGAAGCTTGACGCCTTAAAAGGAGCATGGGTCGATGAGCTTCCCCATGTCTTATGATCCATCCGTACAACTAGCCGAACTGCAACAGAAGAGACACCCGTCTATATGATTTACGAAGTTGAAGCCATGAGCCTAGTCAAGGTGGGGATCCCTTCACATCATCGCATACACTTCAGTGAGATTAGCAACGATGAAGCGTAAGTATGTGAGCTTCATCTCCCGAAAGAAAAAAATGATTCTTCACAAGTCAAACTAGCCACATATCAGAGAAAGATGACAGCTACTACAACTCGAAGGTCAGAAATCGAACTCTACATTTGGGTGACCTGGTACGTAGAAGGGTCTTCCCAGTATCAAAACCAATAGGTTTCGGAGTGCTTAGGCCGAGCTGGGAAGGGCCATATCGCATTGTCAAAGAATCCCAACCCCGAACTTATTGGATTGAAGATATGGCTGGGAAAACGATGCCACATTAGTGGAATGTCGAACACTTGAGGAAATACTATCAATAAATGTATGCTCTAAATTGGTCATGTTCTTATATGATCTACTATAACTTATTCCTATCAGATTAAGTGCTGAAATCGCATTAGCTTATGATAATGTTAAGTTCAAATTTCTTATGAAACCTCAGTTCATCAGTGTTCTATGGATTAATCATTATGTGCTTCCACTGGTTATTATTGTTAAGTAACGCTTGATTTTAACTTAGGCACTTATCCAATCACAATAATGTAATTACACGGCTCAACATGAATAGAAGAAGTCAAAAAATATTACATTCCACTAATACCCAAATAATTACAATTAAGGGTCAAGGCCATTGCAAAAGACAAAGAGAATCCCACTCTATTAGCACTATGGCCCCCTCTTCCGTCTCTATTTCTTCAGGAGCCACTGTAGCCCCCTCGACAGCAGCGATGTCAGGGCGACCTCCGATAGGCCTATCGAACTCAAACGCTGAAATGTCCATACTCGGGTGCACTTCCCTCAGACACTACAACATAGCTTGGGTGTTCCAGGAAGCCCAATAGTTGGTAAAAGTGTCTTACAGCTCGTGCTTTTCGAAGTGGTCAATAAGATGCTGCATGGCTGACTCCACAACAGTTTTCTCTTCTGTTTTGAGGGATTTGATCTCTTCGACTTGGGCCTCCACCCGCTACCTCAGCTTAGCCCTTTCCTTGTTTGAGGCTTCAAGGGCCTTCACGATGAGGCGGTGATGTTTATTGGCATGGTCAATTCACCTCGTCAGAACAACTTGGCATTCTATTCATACAACTGTTTTTTCAGCTGCTTTAACTCAGTCTTAGCCTTCACTACCCTACTTTTCGCTCAACTCTATTCTTCCCTGCCTCCGTAGCGTTATTTCTAGAAACTCGTACCTCATCCTCATACAATACTGCCTTCTCCAACCTTTGGGCTAGATCGATGTTCTTCATCCTCAAGTCTTTGACGAGGCCCTCCAGCTAGATGCTGGTACTCAGAGCTCGGGCAACACAAGTGTTGTTGGCAGCTACAAAATCCTCAATAGTACAAGAGGAAGTGTTATCTTTCCAAGCCTCGGTCCAGTACTTGTGACGGGTCAGTGCTACTATTGCAGTCTCCGAGGGCAAGGCCTCTAGTACCTCATTCACAGGCTCATCGGAGTTGGTACCCAAAAAATCTTGCTCCTTGTCAAGACGGGCCCTTTTTTTCCTCCCTTCTTCGACAGGCCGATCAACAGTTGAGGCAACTGGAGGTGGGGTTGGGGCCACTTTAGTAGGAGTCATCTATGATAAATGTACAGACCTTTTTCGTATCACAACCAAAATGGGGATCGTCGTTTGCCTAGTGGTTGGCCTCGCCACTGTTGGGGCCTTTGAGAACGGCCCGGTTGCTTTTTTTCCTTTCTTGAGTAGAGGCTCCCCTCCTCCGAGGTATGAGGCAGCTTCTTGCTGGTTGCCACTAAGTCCTCCATTTGCATTTTATTGGCTGAGGAGGAGGTCTTCAAGACCCTCGCTCAGCCATCATGCGCTTGATGGTGGCGAAGTTAGGCTTCAGAGGCCTTCTTCTTATTAAAATCGTATGCAAGAAACTTCGAATATTAGCTTGAGTATAAAGGACTCGGAATAAACATGACAAGTTCAGATAGTCTACCTTATGAAGACATCAAGCCTTGATTGACGAAGTGTATATTTTTCCTTATCAACTCCTGGTAAGACCAGTTCTTAACTAGAAGCTGATAGATGATGCAGATACTATCGAAATCCTCTGTGGACAATTCGCACCAAGGAAGAGCACCTACACTAGAATATGAGCTTTAAGTACGCCAGCCGAAGAAATATACAATAAGCCGAAGTATTAGTACTCATTAAATGCGGAATATTTGGTGGGAACTATTAGAGGTGCTAGGTGGTCATCCTCCATCGTATCTCATCTCTCGGAAGCCTAGTATTACGAAATCTTCCATTCCTTGATAGAGTTCGACAAATAGAGCATGAATGGAATATGAGCCCCCAAGAGGTCAGATTGTACCACCCCTAGTTTTATCACACCCCACAACCATTTTGGGAATGTAAAGAATCTGAAAAACTAAAAAAGGCATCTCTATCTAGTACGAAGCCTCCTTCCACAACATCCATTATCTCACCATCTGATTCCACAAGTTCGAGTTGAGTTGGATGGGGGCCAAGCCATAAGATCTATGGACGTAGTGAAAGAATGGGTGGATAGGTAACCTAAGCCCCACCCTGAGAATGGCCTCACTTATCGCCACGCACCCCGGCCTAGGATAGCAGGCTCGCTTATCTGGATCTGGTATGATTAGACCCACACTATTTGGTATCCTATATTCTGCCCTAAGCCTAACCTGGTTTTATGATTTCAATTTTGAGGGATAAATAGATGCCTCCCAACGCATAGAAGTATCCACGGGGCTATCTGGTCGTTTCCAAATATTCTCTCCCCCCTTCTATCGCTTTGGACAGCTCTAGCGAAGTAGCTAGCATCGGCTCGTCCATCCTAACAATTTCCAAATCCCTCCCGGAGATCCATTACCCTCAAAAGCCATTTCTCTCAAAGAAAAGGTGAAAAACTGTGAATACTTACAAAAACTCACTGAAAATGATGTCTTATGACCAAAAATGTTACAAGGCTCGCTAATCGTGGTCGAAAAACTCTGAAGAACGCAAAAAGATCATCAAACATTAAAAAAAGATTGGGAGAAATGAAGTTTCAAATTTTGCCAAAGCGAAAACTTTTGAATGACAAGAAATCAGCCTTTTATAAGAGGCTTAGGATGATGTACACCGTTGAATTCAAATGCTATCAATCTGGGCCGTTGATCACATTACAAATCTAGATCGTAAAAACAAAATGCCAGATTTGATCAACGCCTAAGATCTAGCTGTGACTTTCACGAAAGCATCAAACACGTCATCTCGAGCTTAAACAACCATTTTCCATAATTAACCGCAACAGTCTTTTCTGGGAATAAGCATCACATCCAACTATCCTCCTTGGAAATACGCGACGATCATTACATCATTTAAGATTACAAACTGAACGCCTCAGATTGAAACTAAGCTTTACAAAGCTTCAAGCATCGTCCCCTGTAGGTCAACGCATCAATCGCAGATGAGCTCCTTCATCAGCTTTACAAAGTTTCAACCCTTCCGACGCGGAGTTCCCTGTAGGTCATCGCCTTGGTCGGAGCATTGCAAAAGCTTTGCAAAGCTTCAAGCTATCTCCTGAGTGTTGTCCCCTGTAGGTTAGCGCATCGATCGCAGATGAGCTTTTCTATAGCTTTGTAGGCTTCAACCCTCCGAATGCGGAGTCTTCTCAGCGTCATTGCCTCAGTTGCAGGGTTACAAAAGCTTTACAAAGCTTCAAGCCATCTCTAAAGTGTTGTCCCCAGTGGGCCAACACATCTGTCATAGATGAGCTCCTTCATCAGCTTTATGAAACTTCAACCCTTCCGATGCGGAGTCTCTTGTGGGTCATCGCCTCGATCGGAGCGTTGCAAAAGCTTTACAAAGCTTCAAGCCCTCTCCCAAGTGTTGTCCCCTGTGGGACAGCACATCGATCGCAAATGAGTTTTTCCATCAGCTTTACAGGCTCAACCCTCCCGACGTAGAGTCTTCTAGGGTCATCGCCTCGGTCACAGCGTTGCAAAAGCTTTCAAAGCTTCAAGCCATCTCCAAAGCGTTATTCCCTATGGGCCAGCACATCGATTGCATATGAGCTCCTTCATCAGTTTTACATAACTTCAAACCTCCAGACACGAGGTCTCCTGTGGTCATCGCCTTAGTCGCGGTGTTGCAAAAGCTTTACAAAGCTTCAAGCCATCTTCCCAGCGTCATCCCCTATGGGTCAACGCAAAGATCGTATACGAGCTCTTCCATCAGCTTTACAAGCTTCAACCCTTCTGATGCAGAGCCCTCGTAGTGTCATTGCCTCGGTCGCAACGTTGCAAAAGCTTTACAAAGCTTCAAGCCATCTCCTAACGTCGTCCTCTGTGGGTTAGTGCATCAATCGCAGATGAGCTCTTCCATCAGCTTTACAATCTTCAACCCTTTCGACTTGGAGTCCCCTTAGGGTCAACGCCTCGATCGCAGCATTGTAAAAGCTTTACAAAGCTTCGAGCCATCTCCCAATCGTTGTCCATTGTGGGTCAACGCTCTGATCGCAGATGCGCCTCAGCACCTAGCTTTACAACGCTCTTACGCATCGATCGAATATTCATTGCTCTTTACAAAAGCAACAAACTACTTACCAAAAGGACCCCCTACCCCCATCGCCTCGATTAAAAAATGCACATCTGCCTACAAAGCTTCTACCCATTTTCCCGTGTTGTCCCCTGTAGGTCAGCGCTTCAATAGAAACGGCAAAAACCTACACTCAAAACGGAAAGCATACACAACCGGCCAAAAAATCCATGAATAATATAAATATTCATCCCTGAGCTTGGGGGGACCACTATTACGCCTCCTCACTATCTCCTCACTAATCCACCATGGCACGTCATGGATATTCCTCAATGATGTACCAGGTGTCCAGCTTAGATGATCCGAAGTGATACCAGCCTCGCCCAAACCTCAAGACTGGCATGTTGCGAAACACAAACATCTCCAAAATAATTACTGAGGCGTCCTTCCTTACTGAAGTGTGAGGAGTGTTGAGGCAATTTGCAACAGAGGCCTCTCCGCGGTCAATTTCAAAGATATATATTTATGTCAATATCATCTTTTATCTTCATATATTAATTGATGTGGCATCTCAGCTTTATTTCAACTCATAACTCAGAAGATTAATTCTCCGTCCCCTAGATGCGGCCAATTGATGTCTACGAATAAACGCCTCATACCGTCAGATGCATACACATGTCCCACATCCAACGGTGCCCCTTCTCTAGAAATACCAAAAGTTTGGAAAGAGACAAAGGTAATTAATCTTTCTCATATTTGGCACTCCATACTTAAGTAAAATATATTCTCCTCCCTACTTTATTGTACAATTTCGGTATCGTTTCGACACTATCCACTAACTTCATCGTCGGAGTGTATGCGGCTGCCAACACCCCCGCTATTTTAGCCATCTGCGTCTTACCATTTGCTGTTGTGCACAGGGAGGAACACGTGGAGTGACTTTCAGTTGGCCACGTGGAATGTCCAATTCGTGATGTCAACAGTAACCATCCCACAATTTCACATATTTTTACAAAATCAGTGAATTGTAAATTATTAATGCATAAGCGAAGAATAAGAGCATAAATTTATCTATACGTGGAAATGATTGCAGAAGATTATATTCTCCTAAACAAGCAACCCGTATCATTAACTATCATATTAGGCTACCTTTAACATACACAACTACATAATCCCCGGTATAAATCCAGCGCTTAACCATCTACCAACAGAGTAAACCATAGTGCAAAATGAACTGAATAGAGCAATCAAAAAATCAAATCAAGTATCCAAATTCAATTGGTCAAGATAAGTTTTTATTACGAGTTTGATAAAGAGAAAAAGGGAAAAAAAATCATTCGCATCGTCGTTTCTTTTCAAAACTTGTCATGTACCAAAAATACTTGCTGGGTCTTGATAGAACCCATGGACAAATGGCGTTTCGGGGTCGCCATTGATTGGAGTCTCTTCCACATTTTGTTGTAACCATACATAACCAGAGAGTAGATATTTGTATCAGCAACCATCTATTCTGAAAAAAGGTTGCCCCCGCTTTCGGGTGTTGACATATTCTCTTTGAACCTTTGAAAACTTATAAACCATTGTGTATTATAGTGGCATTGTGTATTATAGTGGATAAGTAGAAAATTTTTAAAGCGGATGGTGGTACTGCGCCTTTAACTAGGATTTTATACATGGGATAATGCCCTAATGAATGCAAAATGAGAATCAAATGGTGAATTTGTGTGATAATGATATGGATAATGTGGCGCGGTAGATCTGTAGAAGATCAATTTGATTTTTATGTTTTGTGGATATTTCGATGGATGATTCTAGTGAGAGAAGATCTGGGAGGAGATTTGTGGGGAAAATGAATGGGCTCCATTTTACGGATTTGGATATTAAATTGTCATGTTAAGGTTGTAGAGTAAGTTAAGGACGCGTTTGATGGAGTAAATTTAGGTACAGAATATGAATTGGCTTTATTATTCGATTAAGTTTTCGTATTTCGATTTTACTATGAAAATACAGTATTTATGGTTTAAACAAATTGAAAGGGAGTTTCTAAATATTTATTGAAAAACTATTATGCGGCAAAATTTTCACAATAGCTATTTCAAGCCTTTCAACTTTTTCTGGTGGACTAAATGGGCTGAGCATGACACCAGCCCATGGGCCATCCTATTGACCCTAGGCGTAGCTAGGAGGGAAATTGCCCATTTATTTTTAAGAAATTCTTTAAGTGTTCTAATTTTAAATTCTCTAAAAAATTTTAGTAGCCATGACATTTACACCCGTTTGATCTCACCAAACTAGACGTGTAGTAGAAAAACCCACAGGCCGCATTTCAGTTGGCCCAAAAAATTGTGATTCAAGGCACGACCCATGTTGGTCTAGATTTCTTCTTCGTTGAAATTTTGTAAAGAGAAACCGAATAAATTAAAGAAAGTCTAGACGGACACTCAATTTAAATTTACAACTCTATATCGAATTTAGTCTTCTTTCATAATCTATAGCTCTTAGGCTTAAGGGTTAGCCGCAAAATTGAACAATGGACATAGAAAGGAATATTTTCCAGTCAATTTTATTGAATTGGACAAAGAAGAAACATAAACTCTCTTTATTGAATTTTATTATTCCAAATTTCCAATTTTCCAGCAGAATCTAAGGTTGATTTTTACGAAACTGAGGACTCTTAATCAGAAGCTGGTGCATGCATTATAGCCTGTACGCAACATAAGTTAGACGACATAAATTTATTTGAGGTATACGTTGATTTAAAAAGTTGTCAGTCGAGGCTGTATTAACATTATTACTAACTTATCTTTTAATTATCTGCTGCTTCACAAATATGAATGACTGCGTTCCCTTCCACAGATTTTTGACGCATATTCAATTTTAGTGCATAATTTCTCGGTGGTTTTGTATTATTATCATGTATATCTGCTCATTACTTTTGCTATTTCTTTTGCAGGAATGAAGTCTATTGTACAAGTACTTATAGGGAGCTATTATCCTCGGTTGGTGGTGGTTTTTTTCTTTATTTGATCTAATAAACTTGAGTGAATTGCCCAAATAGTCACCGAACTTTACAAAAGGTTTCCGGTAGGTTACTGAACTTTAAAAATCACCTCACTCTTCACCGAACTTTTCAATTTGTAATACCATTCATCGTTGAGCTAACGGCCGTTTAAAATTTGGATGGAATGTTGATGTGTCTGATGATGTGGTGCGCCACTTAGATGGTGAACGCCAAATGATGAATTGTTACACAGTTGGCATTTTTAATAAGGATAAAAGAAAAAAAATTTAAAAAGAAATTGAACATGAAATTGGAGATGAACACCGATGGACTGCTCTTGAAGCTAAATCAAAAATTGTTTCTTTTGATTGATGAAGTAAAGCTATTGAATACTTACCCAGAATCATTTCTCATGACTTTCATGTTGGTTGGTCCAATTTGTGGGTTGAAGCTGTAGAGAAGCATCAATTGAAAGGGGGGTCGTCGATTTTCTCCCTGCATGCGAACTGTCAAAACTATTTCTTCCATATGGGGGTCAAATTGGAGATGAATCATGGGTGCATTAGGTGCGCCTTGATGAGGAGGTGGTAGTGGAAGTGGTTCGCAATCGTGAATCATCCCTCCGATGCCGGAAGTCTAGTGTAAATAATTCGAGTTCGCTGTTGACGAAATTGGCTGTGGATTTGGATTATTTGTATTGAGAAGCTTGATTGATCTGGAGGTTTTGTAGGCATGGGTGTCGCCAGAAGTGAAGATTCCGGCGACCTTTTGTTGCGTGTGCAGCCTATTTTGGCTTGAATTTTCGTCCAAATCAGTTGGTGTTATGGCCAAAACTTGGATAGGTTGCGAAGAAGGAAGTGAGGGTTTCAATATGGTATGTTGATCCGGTGGCAAGGTGGTCGGAGGGTACAGTTTTGGTTGTCTATAAGTGGTGGCTCTAAGGTGGTTTAGAGGTATTATGGTTTTTGTTTTTCGTTGTTTTGCTTTTTAGTTTTTTTTTTTTGAAAAAAAATGTATGTTCAAGAATGCTAACTGTGTAACAAATCATCCATTTGGCATAACCAATGATATTACGAATCGAAAAGTTCAGTAATGAGTGAGGCGATTTTTAAAGTTCAGTGACCTCTCGGAAACATTTTGTAAAATTCAGTGACTATTCGGGCAATTCACTCAATAAACTATATAGGAGTTGAACTCAAGTATCTATTTATCTAACTATTGATTTATTTATACTTAACTTTTGTTTGCGATTAAAAATTTAAAGGAGATTTTAATTATGATGCCTATGTTTGAGCTCCACTTTTTTCAAGACTTATTTTCAATTACACATTCTCTAAAAAATCATTATTCCAAAATTTATTTCCTCCCAAAAAATATGGCTCAAACATGGCCTAAATATGATAATTCTATGAAAATAATTAAAAAGTGTGCATATAGATAATTTAAGATTTTAACACATGCATAAAAAGTGTGTGATCAAGGAAACCAATAGACCAATTAGCCATCGCATTATAATCCTGTATGGTAAACTTCACCTATAATTTGTATTGCATGTTGAAATTTTACAATTTATTATTTCTTTTTCAAATTTTGGGGCTTAATTGTCTTTGTTAGATTCTTCATGATTATATTAAAACTCTCTATAAGAAAGCTCAAGTAAGAATATGATGATTTTTCTTCAATAGGACCCCATATTTGAAGTTGGCATAAGGCCTCCAAAATATCGAGGACTGGCAGAACCAGAGAGTAGATATTTGTATTGGCAGTCATTGTTGTGTTCACAACAAGTTTCTTCAGCTTTTCTGATAAAGGGTTGCCCCTACTTCCAAGTGTTTCCATATTTTGTCTAAACCTTTGAGAACTTGTAAATCATTGTTAGTAGCGGATCTAGGTGGTGGCGAGCTGGATTCGCCGAAACCGCTGGAGAATTTTTTTTTGTTGACAATAGATTTAATTTATACGTTCTATTACTTGTAACTCATTTCATTTTCAAACTTCTCTTGTAGCTCAACTAGTTAGAGTTTGCACGTGCATATTTGAAGTCTCGGGTTCGAATCACTTACCAATGAATTTGTTGTGTTTTATTTTTATTCTACAATTTTTATCAAAATTCAATAGGGAAGGGGACAAAGGGGATTCATGTGACCATTTGCAAGGGTTTTTGTAAACTTAACCATTACTGCTTTTCTTGAGCTGTGTCACTAAATTTAACAAACTAATATTTGTTAGATTTTAATTGTTTTAATGCAAAAACAAATTGTAAAGATGCGAATATCATCATTCCTTTGAATTATACAAAACTTGGCAACAATGTTATTTGATTAGTCCTATTTATTCTTATAATAGAATTATATGTTGAATTTGAGCAAAATAATTGTTTTATTTAAACTTTAGGCCTTGTTCGATTCCTTTTTTTTTTTTTCAAAATACATGTTTTTCTTTTCTTTCATCCGCACATTCTTCAATAAAATAATATTACACGCAAATTCAAACTTTTCTTTATTTTTAGCCAAGCATTCTCCATCAAATCCCTATTCCAAAATGCATATATTTTTTTTATTTTTGCAAAAAATGGGTTTAAATAGACTCTTAATATTTTGTTGCGACCGACGGTAAATGGTCAACGGCCTTCCTTGCTGACTGAAACTCCTGGATTTGCCCCTGTCTACATGAATAACTTTTGATGGAACCACGAGCAGACGCATAAATATTTAGTTAAGGGGGCACAATCAAATTTTGTATAAATCGAATACTTTGTTCTCGATTTTGAATGATTTATACTCAACACGAGAAAATGCAGATTTACATTTAAAAAATATTTTTTCATTAATATTTTGTTCATCACAAAAAAATGAATATTTATATTTAAAAAATTTATAGTGTATTTAATACAAACAATCAATGCAAGTGATCAAAAGGAAAAATATATTACCAATATTCAATCAAATAAATATAATTCGTTAAATTGGATATAATTAGTTCCGATACATTCTAGGTACACAAATAAGATAGGAGAAAATGCCAATTTAGGTTCTAATTAATTGGAAAGTGAAAATTTATAGTAGATGTGATAATTTGTAGAAAAATTATGAACGAATTTTAAAAATTAGAAGGATTAAAGTTTTGATAAAAAGTGTGGGAGAGAGCATAAGATAGAGTAAGAGAAAAGAGAAAAAATTTCAAATTTATTTTGATTTTACCCCTGTTTGGTGGAGTTTTAAAATCAAAATTTTAGTATATTTTAATAAAAGTAAAAAAGTTAAGGATTCCATGAAATATGTTATTAAAATTAATCGGTAACTTTGATTTAGATTAAAATTTAGATTTCAATTGATACCCAAACAAGACTTATCCATACACTGGGGGAAAAAATAAAATCAAAAGTTGGGGAGTCACTTGACCCCCCTAGACCCCCTGATTAGAGCTTTGGATTTCCTTAAACGAGTTCAAGGAAGTGACATGAAGGTATATGGTTTATGCCGAAAAGTTACGAATTAACTTAGTTCGGTACCATATGAACGGCCTGAGAAACCCCTGTACGGCTTCTTCGATTTCTCGATAAAGAGAAATGTGACCAACAGTGGTTCGGATGTATATAAAAAGAATTTTCTTTTTTTATACTTTTTACTATTAGATATTGTCCACAAATCTCATAATAAGTACCTAAAGATTCATAGTGAACTTCGTGAGACTTTCTCTTGAAGCAATAACGCGTTGATCTAGTCGCCACCGGAGTCACAAAGGACTATCTAAATTGATTTGCTTCTGTCGATAAGCTCCAATTGCATCATAGGAATTAGAAAAAAGGGTTCTTTCGTATACTTATAGTTAGGGTCCGCCCATGGATAGAACGATGTATTTACTTGCCCCATCATCATCTTCACGTAGAATTAGAAGAGAGGGGCATCAGGGAAGCTGATAATATATTAGCTCCAGACCTCCCTAAATGAAATGAAGGGAAAACTGTAACATTACCGAGTTATTGCTTAATTTTGAGTTCATGAAATTTTAGGTATTGTAGTAATTTTTAGAGAGAATGATTTCAAAAATTAAACTTTAGAATTTTATCAGGATCTGTAACAGCATCGCTATCTATAGTTATCTATTTATTATGAATTCTATGCAACCACCTGCCCAATAATCAATATCCAACATGGGACAAACAGGCATGTGCTTGTGTGGAGGTATGTACTCATCATGATTGGCGAATCTTAAAAATTTACTTAAAAGTAAATGTTAACATGTAATTAAGTAAATTGTTAACATGCAATTATATAAGTAAGTATCACAATAATTAGATTTTCATATTTATCACAATGTATGGGTGTGCTTAAAAGCAAAAATGTGCTTTCTATTAAAAACATAAGTTTGCTGCCAACAAATAATTATTGTTAAAAGACAATACTTAGACCAAGAAAAGTTAAAAGTCAAACGTGACATAATACACAAACACAGAGAGAATAAATTTCTGAAATGGGATCATATTAATTTCTGAGAAAATGAAATTGAAGTCACACAGAAGGCTATCACCATTGGATCTGAATCCTGACCATGCTTCAATGAACAGCATAATCACAGATATACCATCTAGGTGTCTACGCCATAACCAATCGATGCTAACTCTTAAAAAAATACAAAATTGAGTCTGTTAAATTCCTCATGGACATTGGCAAATTCAGGAAATTGAGTGAGACAGGGTGGTCGTTGACGTCACAATAGTAAGATTGTTTATTAATATTTAATTAAATAATATTAAAGATTTTTAATTTATATATAAACGCGCAAAAATGTAAAAGTCATATACAAATGAAAATGTAATACAATACTGGTGCGGAAGCATTATGAAATTCTTGTAATAACAATTATGTAATAAATAAAAACGATATTTGAATAATTATGTCATGTATGCATTGAATAATAATTGATCGTTGTTGAAAAGTATACAATACCTCTATATTTATAGGCAAAATTATTCCATACTACTACTAGTAGGAACCCAATATAAGGAAACTAACATAAATCCTAATCTAAATGTAATTCGAAATCATATTCTCAACAAAATATTAAAATAAAAAGATAAAACCTATTACAAATAAAAATCTTATTATAATTACCTAACTTTTACCCTATCTACAATAAGATTTTCCTACATTAAATACAACCGACTATAATAAGATATAATTACATTTTTCAATCATATATGTATGATCAAGTTTCAAGTTTTTTATGAACTTAAGCGAGACAAGATGAAATTTATACGTAAAGCATAATTGAATGATAAATACAAGCTTCAAGCTTAGACGAAGGTTATGCAAAATTTTGAAACAAAGATTTTTAGAACTAGAACTATTTTAACCCTGAAAGATTTTTCGAACTCTTTCTTTTGAACTCTTTAAAGAGTTAAGAGCAATTTATAAATTGTCCAAATTTGAATTTTATAAAATAAATTGATTAAACTAAATAATAGAAGTATCTATATTATGAAGTAATAATTTGAGTCGATAAATTTTTTAAAGAAATTATTTCGAAAATGAAAACTAATAATATATAATTGTTTAGTTATTATTTATCCCTATCCCTACTATATAAAAAGGAGAATGTGAAGTTACTGTAGAAATCAACAGTGAATTGTTCTCTTTTATTTCACTGTAGCCCTTTTTTTTTCGTGAGCAAAAACGACGTTGTTTCCCGTTCAGCTATTTTTCCTAACATGCTGCAGTGACATTTTTCCTCTTCCTCAATTCACATATATCTTTTTTATATCTTCTCAATTTTTACACATTACTGCCTTTTGGTTGTCCATTTCACTACACAAATTACCTTAATTTCTTCTTCTCTCTAAAGTTTATTGGGTCTTCTTTTTTCCATGATGAATGATTTATTGATTTTAAAATTAGTGAATTGTTCTCTTTTATCTCATTGCCGCCTTTTTTTTTCCGTGAGTAAAAACGACGTTGTTTCCTGTTCAACTATTTTTCCTAACATGCTATAGTGACATTTTCCTTCTTCCTCAATTCGCATATATGTTTTTTATATCTTCTTCATTTTTACACGTTACTGCCTTTTGGTTGTCCATTTCACTACTCAAATTACCTGTAATTTCTTCTTCTCTCTAAAGTTTATTGGGTCTTCTCTTTTCCATGATGAATGATTTATTGATCTTAAAATCAAAATTATGTGGAAGAGGTAAATATAGAAGAACTCTTTTTAACTTATAATTATGTAAAAAATAAATAAATAAATAAAAAGAACCCACATGCACTCCTCCTACCCGGATTTTTGACAAAAAAATCTCAATTTTTTTTAATATAAATCATTTAATGTTTTCAGATTTATTTTGTTAGAAAAAAAAAAAAATAGTCCTTTCACTCTGTGCACGGCACTCAATGGGAGCGAAGTTCTGAACAAGTAAATATAACTGAATTTTTGTTCGAAATTAAAATATTATATCCATCCAATATGGAAAGCAAATAATCAAAACGACTAAGCAAATCCTACTAGTAAAATTTCAGCCTATCACATCTTTTGCTTTCTCTTCCTGTTCTACTTCTACATTATGGTTTTCTGTTATTACTACTTACTTCCAAACTACATTGATACCTACTAATGAAGCATGGAGTGGAACTCACCTCCTAATTCAGCTCTTGTCGACTCAATGACCACTCCGTCCAGTGTTCGAACAGTACAATTGTACATAAACTATAGGATTTCAAAGAAAATCTGAAATTTTTTCTACTAATCTTTTTCCTATTGGATTATAAATATTTTCTTATAACTGAACAAAAATTCAGTTAATCTACTACATGGTAGTAGATTAAGTTCAGAACTGGATGGTCCAATACATCAAGTGAGGCGTCTGAATCAAAAGCAGATAGCACAACCTGCGGAGAACACAAATCATAGATCAAATTAAGTTCTGCCGATCTAAAATTACAGCACCAAGAGGAAAGCAATAAGATGATCTCGCAATTCCCTTCTAATTATAAATGTAAAAATTGTTTAATTGTTCGCACTAAATCTAATCTATCATACACATAATATTGTACATACATAGAAGCTTGCTATGTGGGAATGGGAATCCCAAACGTGCATTTTATTTCTCATTATCAAAATCCCAATAATGGAGACAATGGTAATTCCAACAAATAAGTTGGGCTTCCGGTAAGGGTATTGTACAAGTCTTGTCCATTATAGCCTGTAGGTAGTTGATTTTTAATAAGTTCCTGCATGAAGGAAAAGGCAGAGAACCTTGTATCGAGATTTTATATTAGGCAAACAACTGCTTTTTTAAAAAACTGCATTACCACAGTCTCAGATTTATGCTCAAAACATGCGAACTATGAAAACAAAAGGAGTAAAAGGATGTCATTCTGAAGGTGAGTATTTCCTCAAAATTACTCTCAAAACATAGAAACTATGAAAATGGAAGTACTGCAAGGATGTCATTCTGGGTATAAGGACTAAAAGGATGTCATTCTAAAGTTGAGTACAAGATGATCCATACATTTTATATGAATGAGGGAAGAGAGATATTTTGTAGTAAGAGATCCTACAAAACTTTGAATAACAAGTACTCAATGAAGATATTTTGTAGTACTCATACAACTACGTGCACAAAATTCCCACTCCTTAATGTTTGGGAGCTTGCTCAAGTATGAATAATTATTTAAAATTCCATTGACACATCCATTGTCAAGTTCTTTGTTGGTGTGTAAATAAATCTGTAAGCTTATCATTTCCGTTATTCAAAAAAAGAATATAACACATAGTAGATTAGCATAGAGTTTTTGTGCTAATGAGTTTGGAAACATAGAACATGGTTAGAGCATGCTTGTAGGACCGTAGATCACCACTAAAGTTTGATATTTTATCATGGAAGTTGGGTTTATCTTCTTGATGGTTTTCATTCTTTGCCCATAAAATTTTTCTTTTACTACCTTTTCAAAATTTATTTTTTTTCATTTTTGGTCCCTATACTACTAGGTTCTGAAGATTCAGAACATGTCCTTTCAATTTTGACATCCTTTACAAGAGTGGTCATTTTTGTCCATAACTGTCGAAAATCGACATTGAATGGTCACCAGCACTCTATGTGTTATTTTTAGAAAGTCAAACCAATCACTTAAAACAAAAAATAAAAAATAAAATACGATCAATTATATTGGGCACTACGATATTTGTTTGATACACCTCCAATTTTAAGCATTTTTGCTGTTTACAAATATTATGA
This sequence comes from Olea europaea var. sylvestris, assembly GCF_002742605.1. Taxonomy (NCBI): domain Eukaryota; kingdom Viridiplantae; phylum Streptophyta; class Magnoliopsida; order Lamiales; family Oleaceae; genus Olea; species Olea europaea. The sequence goes on along the minus strand of NC_036243.1, from coordinate 3,653,156 downwards.
TAATAAGTAAAATGACATAAATAAGCAAACTTTTAGAATTTTTTTAGTTAAAAAAAAAAAGGAAAAGAAAAGATTGTTTCCATCACAATCAATTTTTTGCTTATATTTTTTAGATTTTGGATTTAGAGCATGATTCTAAGATTTTTGGAAGTCGGTATTGTGGAGAAGTTTGCATGGACATGGATAACTCAGGCAAAGAAGAAATTAGGTTTGATTAGAGTGATTTTTGCCACAATTTTTTCTTAATACTACTACAACATCCAAGAAGTTATTTAAAATTAAAATATTTCTCTATTTAAAAGAGCCAAAATCACTCTCTATAGTTGAATGCATTTAAAATATATGCTCCATATATTGACCCAGTGAAACGCTATATACAAAAAAAAAAAAAAATAGAATAATAATAATAATAATAAAAATGAAGGGACATATCACTAATATAATAATTTGGAGAGAAGATGGTAAGAATAAAATGCAGGAAAAAGTAATAATTACATATTGTGAGTAATAAAATTAAGCCCATGCTTGACAACCTTTAAAATTTTAAATTATTCACTATAATATCATTCTCAACCACACATTCACATAATAAAATATTTTACACACAAACCAATAAAGTTTATTTAATTTTTAATTATATATTCTTCAAAAATACTATTCAAAACTCTTTAATTTTTCAAATAATAGGTGACAAATAGAGGCTAAATGTTAAAGCTAAAGAGACTGTTACGCTATTTAAAACAATTTTCTTTCTAAATTTATAGACGTTCTCTAAATTGAAAAAATATACCGTTAAAAATAGAATTTTTTGAAGAAACTCTTACGAATCAATTGTGAGTTTTAATAATAAAAACTTTAGCGCAGGGTTTCAGTATTGAGCCAATGGCATGGGTGAGGTAGAAAGCTCCTAACCCTCTTTCGAGAATTTACAAGGAGAGAGTAGAGAATGTATCAAACCTCCATTTAACAGAATTTATAAATCATTTACAGAGTATAAAACTTTGTTTCAAACATGTTTTAATAGATGCGGAAAATTTATTCACTTATTCACCACTGATTTTTGTTTATTTAGCCTTTGTTTTGGAAGAATTTATGAGTGATGAAAAAATAGATAGTAATTGCGGATATCTTGAAATGTGTGGTCAAAAATGAAATTTAATAATTTAGCCCTTGTTTGAGGAGTTGAGATCTGTTCAATTTTGTTTTCTATTTTTCTGTCCATCAAATTAAATCTCAACATGTCATCAATAGTTAACATGTCATCTCAAATTTACTTCATTAACTTCACTACTAACCTATTAAATTAATGATATGTCAAGAATTAATTGAATATACAACAAAATTTAACAGCAGATCTCAATTCTTGTTTGAGCCCCTATTATTATTATTATTATTATTATTATTATTATTATTATTATTATTATTATTATTATTACTTTTCGCTAAATTTATTTTAGAATGGAGTTTTGTTGAAAAATGTGCGGTTAAAAAGTAAAGAAAAACTTTGAATTTACATGTAAGATAATTTTATAGAGTAATGTGTAGTTAAAAATGAATTTTTGAAAAAATGGAGGGTCGAACATATGCTTATAAATGATTTATAGCTTATCTAAACACTAGATCTTTCTTAAATAATGAATTTGGAGACTTATAATTTCATCGCTTTCGCGCAATCAAGTAACACAAAGTCACAAAAAATAGACCCAAAATAAAAATCCAAAAGAGAATTCAAAAAAATCCATTAAACTTCATAAATACTTTTTCTAAATTCTACACATTCCACGCTAATAATAACATAATAAATACAAAAATCGTGCAACGCACAAGATGCAAACTAGTTGTATCAAAAAGTTAAACAAAAAAGTGTGCAGGCATGGAATTGAAGCCCATACCTCTATATAGGGACCCCTTCTACCATATGAGCTACCTTTCCTTTTGCTGAAGTTAGTTCAATTATATGTTAATATTTAGTTATTATTTAATGTGGATTAAACTCAGATTTTTAACAAATTTTGACAGAAGTTGATCAAATGTGTTAAAAAGTTATGAGATTCATAAAGTATATGATTAAAATGAATTGTTAACTTTAACTCAAATTATAATCCAGATTTTAGTAGGTACCAAACAGGAACCGAAAGGGGGAGTGCCATTGAAGGGAACTGAACCTGTGTATCTAGCATCCAAAAGCAAAGACCCAACCACACGAGCTGCAGGCCATTTCTTTTTAATGTTTGTGCAACACAACACACACATAACCCAAGTCTTCATTAATTTATATCCGCCTATGAGTCTTGTAAGCCATTTTGTTTAGTCAAGTAATTTCATTCATTATAAACATATACATCATTATATCTTTACGCTCTGAAAAAATTATTAACCAATTATTTATATGGTTGCAAGATACAAATAGAGAGAGACGAGTTTACGTATATATGAAATAAACCTTTTTCTTATCAGGCCCAAACTTCTCAAATTTGATGATGCCATCTATCTTAAAGAAAAGGGTGTGATCCTTGCCAAGACCCACATTCTTCCCTGGATGAAACTGCAAATGTAGAGGAGAAAAGAACATAGAGAAGTTAATAGAAATAATAGTAGAATGCGGCTGGGAAAGATACCAAACAACTAAAAGAGAAATGGCAAACAAGCTAAAAATTAACGAACTTTAATCCATATGAACTGTATTTATGCCGAGGACTAGTTCTCACCTAACGAACTTTAATCCATATGAACTGTATTTATGCCGAGGACTAGTTCTCACCTAACGAACTTTAATCCATATGAACTGTATTTATGCCGAGGACTAGTTCTCACCTAACGAACTTTAATCCATATGAACTGTATTTATGCCGAGGACTAGTTCTCACCTAACGAACTTTAATCCATATGAACTGTATTTATGCAGGGGACCATCCTTCAAAACTGTAGCTAACCCACTTCGCAACACTCCACCTTGGGCCGCCACCGCAAGCTTCTTTACACTCTTGCCCTTTCGCCGCCTTTAGGGAAATCTTCGATGCCATTTTTGTACTTGATTTGCGATTCTTGTTCTCATTCCGTCCTCTGAACAGAGTTCTCTCGGTTTTTCTCAAGAAGTTCACAGAATGCACTAGTAACATATGATTCTACAAAAATTGAATTTGTTAGAGAGAATTTTGGAGAAAGAAAACAAAAGGTTAGAAGAAGGAGACGTATGAATGGTAATTTTGTGGGGGGAAGTAAGAGTAAAAAGATGAATAATGCTACTTGGCCAGCAAGACGGGTCCTGAGATTTTGGGGCCTTAGATCAATTTTAAATATGGGGTTATATATATATATATATATATATCGTTTGATTATTCGCAAGTGAACGAGATCGGGAACAAGTAATAAAGTGGTGTGTACAGTGTCGAACCCATGAGAACTATGTGTTTGATCAAGTTTAAGTTAACCCTACCCTTAATCGAATAGTAAAATGAGTGGTAACTAAAAACTATTAAATCTATCGACTAACTAGAAAGCAATGTAAATAAAATTTATCAACTTCACAAGAAATGTTGATAAGATGTAGAACCCCCCTTATTAATCAATTTTTTAGTTCGACAATTTAAATTGACAATTTGAAAGCATGCTTGTTGGTTAATGTTCCCATTTTAATTGAAAACCTCTCTCGATAGTTATCAAATTTTTTCCCCTCATGTGACCTTCCCATATATCGATGAAAGATGTGAACATGATAAATACATTAAACGAACTAGAACATCTTATAAATTTCATATGAAATATAGAGGTATATCAACCTTACAATATTTATTACTACGTGCTAATGATCTTATTATCTCTCTCAATAATAGCAAAATCCACAAATAATTCAACTAGTTGCCAAATAATTGAAAAGCATGAAAAACGATAATAAACATTCAGATAAATTTAACGCCTATCTAATTATTCAAATCAAAAATTTCATAACAAGGGTTCATCACATCCTAATAATATAAAAATCTAGTCAAGCATATTGTCGAAATTAAGCACAAAAAAGATAAAAGATATCACCAAAAATTGATGGAACGTGAATCTGCCACCTTTTTCTTGCAATTTCTCGTCTCTGTCTGCATGTCTTTTATTCTTCTTTCCAGCCGTGTATATATGTCTACTTTGTTCCTCTTTAATTCCTGTAATATGCCGCCAATTTGTATATATATTTCAGCCCTTTTTTTGTCTTCCCAAAGCTGCTACTTCTGTTTTTGTGTGTTTGAATGTATTAAAAACAGCCACCAACTTGTTTTCTTCCCACTTTATGTGTTCTGCAGGCTGCCTCTTTTTCTCCAATTTCCGCGTGTATAATTTCCCTCGACTTTTCTCCACAAGCTGCCGACTTGTATCCCAAAAATCAGCTTTGATGTATGTAATATATTCCAGCAGCTCAATGTTTTCTCTCCCGTTTTTGTGCCGAAAATTCCCAAGCAGCTCTCCTCCCGTTTCTTTGTGTGAGTTTTCTGAGTATATATATAGAGACGCAGCAGTTGGCCCTTTTTTCTTCCACAAATTCATCCCAGCAAAGAGGTCCAATTAGTGGTATACTGGTATTTCTTTCCAGCAGCCCATGCTCTTGTCTCCAATTTAAATGTCAAAGTCCACCAAACACTAATTCGAACCCACTTTTTAATGCTGAATTAGGAATCTAATTAGTTAATGGATTTGAATCCAAATTTAAGTCCAAAAATTAGGCCCATTTAATTTATTATTTTCTTCAAGTCCCCGGCTTTCAAAGTACGGAATTTGTACCCGGCTTCTATCCAATAGCCAATTTAATCCCGGTACTTTGAATTTTGCTATTTTTTGCCATTTTCCCCTTCTTTTCTTCAATTCCTTTTCATTTATAGACTTATCTATAAAACATAAAAGTGGGACCTTAGGCGATCGTCTATCCCCCATAGTCAAGGCCGACACTGTAATGACCAAGGTTATTGACAAAAAATTGGATGATAGGATGGGATGGCTATAATTGATGGATAAAGCTACTTTGACAAGAAATTTGACATAATTGTATGTGACAATTAATAGTGAATAGCAGTAGTTGTACATATTTTTTTGTAAATTAAGGTATCTATACACTCAGATGTGATGAGACCCATAAATATTCGAGCAGGCCCCCAGCCCATGTGAATGTGGAATACCTCGATGTACAAAAAATTATGTACACCAAGTAAAGCCCGTAATATTCAAGGGGACCCTATCCCATGTGAATGTGGGATACCTTAATGTACAAAACATTATGCACACCAAGCAAAGTCCATAAACAATTGGATGAAAAAGTTGACCATGCTTTAAATTGTCTAATGATGGAATACCACATGACATTATATCAAACTATCCAATTATGTGTTGACATCTATAAAAAGATACGGTGCTCGTTGCATGTGTGAAAATATGGAAAAATTAAATTGAAAGACGTAGAAGAGTCCGGATGGACAAGGAAAACAGGAAGGAAAAAAGGGCAGGGATGGATTCCAATGAACAATGCCAAAACAAAATTCCTCTTTTATTGTATTGAAGGGAAAAAAAATTTAAAAAAAAAAGTGAAGGTAGATAGATAAACTGTACAACAATAAGAGAGGGGGACATCCACTGTGCGGAAATCTGGAAATGATAATCCAATTTGTTATGAAAATAAATTAATAAAAATAATACACTTAATTCAGTACTCAAATGACATTGCATTATTTGAAACAAATGCAACATCAAGACAATGATATAGACGTGAATACATATTTGGATGTATACACAAACGTGCAAGTAGAATAAACCATAGACGAAATAATCAACAAAATTATCACCAGCAAGGCTACAATTTCAAAAGGTAATAAGCAAACAAAAGTAACTCATCCAAAAAGGAGTACGAAGAAAGTTAATTTAGATGTGGAATGAAAGAACATTGAGCATGTACCTATAATACAGAAAAACATCTTGTGAATCTATACCAAAAATCAATCAAAGAAATAGAAAAAAGTAGAGACAGTTTTGCTAATTATGATTGTCCAGTAGATGCAATTTATTTTTATGTCTCTGATTTCTTTACTGATCTAAATAAGAATATTGATCAGTTGATTGAGAGTGGTGTAATGGAAGATATAGATTAGTTTAATTTATAGTATTTCCCTTTATTTTAAGAATTCAATTTGAAATATGTTTTACTTTTCACAAAAAATTTGAAACCGTTTTATGCATCGTTAATTTCATAGTATTGAATTATCTTTACTCCTTTAAATTTAAATTCAAGTTTTTTAGAATATATCTATTTTATTATATTTGTAGATTCATGAATTGTCAAGACACTTACTTAATTGATATTGTGATATTCTTCAAGACAAAACATATTTATTGTACTTAACATTAACAGAAAATATGTTAATACAATCTCAGGTGCATCAAATATCGTTGAAAGTTTCGGAAGAGATCGTGTCATTTTACCAAATAATACAAAATTATATATTGATAATATACTTTATTCTAGCAAATTCAGAAAAAAATTTGCAGAGTTTTAAAAATATCCGCTGCAATGGATGTCAATTTGAGACGACGTAAGAAAATAATGTTGAATATCTTTGCATAAATTCTTTTATATCTAGCTAGAAACGGATAAAGGAAAAACTTTATGTACTTCCATCTTACATATATTATACATTATAAAAATGGTTAAATCAAATATTATCACAAACTAGAAGTTCGTTGGCCCAAAAAGGTTTATAACTTTGCATGATCGACTTGGACCTTCTAAAAAGGAATTAAGACTGTAATAAAAAAGATTTTCATCATGTTTAAAAAGGCTAAAACAGACTCCCTTAATCGGGACAAAACACAACCAACTTAACTCGAATGATTACTTTATCTTATGGTCATGAAATTTTGAATAAAGAGGCTAATAACGTTAGAAATATGTTTGAATAGAAAATAAAATATTGTATATTACTTCTGAAAAAATTAATCGCTCACTTGATGCTTTCCCTTTTAGGTCTTACCCGAAAGATAAATAAAGTAAAAGAGAATTGAAAGAAAGTATGAAAGAACTTGCTTTAATTAGAAATCTTCGAGTTTACAACAATCAATAGAGATTTTTTATTACAAGTGTTATAGTGTACTCTGTGTTGGTCGGTGTGCCTTCTTGTGTGAAAAGCCCTTGCCCTTTGCTTTTATAGAGAAGTAGATGTTGGTACATAACATCAACTTATTTCAGAAAAGTAAAGAATATTGTATATCTTTACAAGTGTATAAGTATTAACTTTATAGCTCTATGCACATAATAAAAATTCCTTCGTCTTTACACTCTTATGTTTTTACTTTATGTTTTAATAAGTGTCCTTACTCTTTAATAATGGTCCTTCCTTTATCTTTATGCCCCTTTTTCTTTTTCAATTATTGTGGTATTTGTCTATCTTCTCTATGTAAGCTTCTTCTAGGTCTGCATCAATTTAATTGATTTTACCATGCATTTGTTAAATTAAATCTAGGAAGCTTGTTCTAGGTTGTTTAATAAATATGGTTAGTAAAGAACTTGTTTTATTCAACTAACATGTAAGAAAAGATTGAGATAATTGAGTTTGTAATTATTCTCGAATTGTTGTTAATCTTAAGAACAAAAATCTATTGTGCTAATTAACAAGAAAATCATTCTCGTGGTGATGAAATATCCCTCAATCACATTTTTTCTCGTATTTAATCAAAAACCACTTTGTTTATTTCAAATTTCAAGCCCTTTCTATTTTGAATTTATCGCTTTCCTTAGTTCAACGAACCAAACCCCCCCCCCCAATTTAATCTATTTCGTATATTATTGTTAATTTTACCTTTTCGTGAGCAATTGACATAATTGAATCAATCCTCTATGGGAAATGACCCTTACTTGCCATATTACTACTCAAGACGACACATTTAAGTTAAGTAAAAAAAAAATTAATTGGAACATCATTTGGAACGTATCCAATATCATGATTACAATTTATGAATACTAATAAAAAAATTTGTTCCATAAAACCATTCCTAATTTTGATTCGGGATACTTATTATACTTGACTTTATCATTTTATTAATTCAATGTGAAAGTTTGCTAGATATCACTTGAAGGTTTTAGTTAGCCAATTTATTTTGACCCAACATGTGGAATTATACAATTAAAAGTAACAAATTACTTTTTGATTGTTTATGGATGATAAATCAAACGAGTCAAATTATCCTATGTTGAACTGTCACAATTTGTAATATGAAAGCAATAAAGAACACAAAAATTGTTGACGAAGAAAACTCAACTAGGTAAATTTACGGGAATAAGCCAGTAATCTCCACTATTAACAATGATGAAATTACAGTACAATCCAGCCTAGAAAATTCCACTAGATTCACTATCAACTTCCTGCAATTTCCAACACCTACGGAAACATGCTTCACTCACATATGTTCCTAATCCTCTGGAATTATCTATCTCCTGTAGATCACCAAGAACGGCTCGTTCTTATACTTTTTCTGTATTCTTGGTCCAACCTTCCTCAATTTTTCAGTAGCCTTTGAATGTTCTTAAGAAAGTACCTTCCTTTATGTATATAGGAAGTGGGTGTTTAGGATTCCAAGAATTTGATGTTTTTTCCATATATGTGGTTGTAAGAAATCAAGAGTCAATGGATCAATATCGAGGTTTGATTGTGTTCTTGAATCTTTGAAGGATGTTATGAAGGAGAAATATAATGAAACAACCACACCAAAATTCATGTTAGGTTTTGGTATTTATAGTTTGAGGTAATTAGATAATATGAGCTAGATAAAACTCTTAAAAACGTGAAATAGAGTTTTACGAGTAATACTATCGCTCGAACGAGAGCTCAACGACAAGGGGTCGACAGTCTGTTTTTGCTGCAAGAGCAGGAATTGGGCGAGAGGCTAGCGAAAATCCGGCAACTTTGACCGTGTCGATGTCGATCTAAGAACTACAGTTCCAATCAAAGAAAACTTCCACTCTAGTTTTATAGATTATCGTTGAAAAAATTGACTTTGAATCCATTTAACATCTAGGGATAATACATAAATAAAATGTTATTACTGGATAACTCCAAATGAATGATATCAAAATTAGTATTTTTTTTAAAAGATAATAATGATTTATCTTTACTAACCCTGTGACTGATAAATTAGCACTTGAAAGATGTGTCCTGCAGACCTCGTTAGACTAAGTTAATTGTCATCATACTAACAAAATAATATCTTATCTTATCCGGCTTAAACACATCTCCACCGTCGTCACTATGCTATCTACTCGCTTCAAAAGAATAAAAACTAAATTCATATTAATTCATCTTAACCCAACATAATATTATTTACCTATTACAATTCACTATATGTTTATACTTAATTTCTTACGGAGTCTAATACGTTGCATTAAACGCACTGAGTAGGTTTGTTGTTTGTTGGTATTCCAGCATAAATATAAATCTTGTAGTTGAGGAAAATGGAGTGGTTTTTCATTAGCATAATACTATAGTCTAGGAATAGAAAAGTTACAATTTGAACATATGACAAGGGTAAGGCTGATTATAAAATTTGAAGCCTACTACAAGAAATTTGTACTTTCCTTGCAAAATTTTGGAAGAGAATCTGAAATTTGTGGGCGGAATTCACCTTTCCCCACAAAGAAGACATTTTGGAGTGCTATAATTTGTTTCAAAATTTTCAATAGCCTAAGGACTTGTGATCACAAAATTTTATATTTTTACTCGACAAAAAATTTGACGGGTAAGATGTATCTTTTGCCTACAGAAATATTTTATATGTTTGTAGGCTAATAATTAGCGGGAAAATTTCCGATTTTTGTTTACATTTTTTATCCCTACGAAATTTATATTTGAAGTGAAAAGATAATTTCCTTTTCTTTTCTTTTCTTTTTTTTTTTTTTTTGTTGCCCTTTCCTTTCTTTTTCTTCCCACGTTTTCTGTCCATTTTCCTTTCTTTTTACCATTTTCCTTTTCCTCGTTCTTTCTCCCTCCACGATTTCTTTCTTCTTCTGCCCCCAGGGCATATCTCCTAGTGGCAAAGGGGAGGGCGGATAGGGCTCAGCGCGACAGTATGCAGAGTTCGATTCCCCGCAAGGTGGAATTGGCTTTGTTGCAAGCGGGAGTTACCATATGGGTTAACAGTCTTGACCTATCCATGTGCTCTCCACCCTGGCTCCTGGGAGGCACATCCTGCGATTTACCTCCTCCACGATGGCCCAGGGCAGGGTCGGTGGAGGCCCTTAAGGTTGGGGTTCAACCTTTTTTTTCTTCTTCTCCCTTCAATTTTCTCTGCTCTGACCCGCCACAAGATTATCGTCCCGCCACCTTGAATCAGCCATCAGCCGTCAAGCCCAGTAACCTAAAGATCTAAGCTAGGGCCAAAGACAGCTTAGAGGTATCATTATTGGTTTTTATTTGTTGGGTTGTTATCTATTTTGTTGGAAATTAATGTGAAATTCAAATTAGGTTACAAATTCGTTTATTGGGTTTCTATCGATTCATTTATCTGGTTGCAATGAAATATATGAGATCTACAGTAAATTGAAGGTTCAAACTCCATTGAAAATGTTTTGGGTTCCAAATTATCATAATGTTTTGAGTCAATTCATTTATTGGGTTGAAGTGGAATATCTGCGATCCACAGTAAAGTGGAGGTTCAAACTCGATTGAAAATGTTATGGTTTCCAAATCATCATAATGTTTTGTGTCCTGAACTTCTGATTAATATTGTGCTTCTACTAATTTATGAGACGGAGTCGTTGTTCTGACTTTGTTTTGTCTTTGTTCCGTGTATCCACTTTTGGCTCTGGTTTCCATTGAACCTTATTCTACCACATTAATTGTATAGCACGTACTATAAAATGCTTATTCAACTGTCTTAATTTATTGCCTTATCAATCAGAACTCTGCAATAAAGAAACTGTCTTAATTCTCATTCAGCCTGAATCCCGCTGTTAGTTTTTACTTACAAAGATACTATGACCAAATCTCTTCTTAAAGCATGGTTTAATCAGGGAAATTATATGCAAAAATTGACTTACTAGTACTGTTCTTGCCTCAGTACTTCACTTAGTTGAGGATAATAAATTGAGTTTGAAAAGTGAAAGTTCAATTATCAATTTTGTCTTGTTAAATAAAGGGCGTGATGAATCTTTCTGTAATTCCATTGATTTGACATTATTTGAATACAAAAAGCTAAAGAATTGCTTTATAGTTGCAACTTAACCCTCTATATATGCCCTCCCCCTTTACAGTTAGGCCTAGACAATTGGAGGCCAGAGTCAACCTACTACTGTTGGTTTTTCGAAAGTGCTTATTTCTTGTTACGTGAATGAGTAATAAAAAAATTATTAAGCAAAACTATATTGCAAATAAACAAATAATTAGGCTTCCCTGAGTTAGTTAATAAGGATCACGCGGTCAATAGAACTTCGAGAAGTCAAGCTAAAGTTGAAGAACTATGGGAATCTGTTTAGTCTTGAGGCATCACTCACGTCGATCTCATTATTATCAGTCTTATTATCAGTCTACCTACATTTTTAATCTTTACGGGGAAAACCACCAGATTGGGAGGACTTTATTGGGATTATCACTCTTCTGGTCATTAACTCAACAATCAATTTCATAGAGGAGAACAACGCTAATAATTCCTTTCCTTGTCTGCCATTTGTTATTGTTGAGCAGGGAGAATTAATTTTAGTTAATTATGATTTGAATTCAAAGAGTTGCTGGAGTTTGTGATTTAAGTTAATATTGATGTATTGTTTCTCGTCCTTTTTGTTGGTTAGTTATATATTTGGTTCCTGATTCATACTTTTGTGATCTTTGAATACATTTTGTTATATATATATATATATATATATTTAGCTATGGCGTGCTTGTGCTGGTCCATTGGTTTCCTGGTCTCGGGTTGGAAGTCTAGTGCACTATTTGATAGGGAGCACAAATTTGGTTAAAATCAGTTGCATATCTAACTCACGAGGACGCAGAGATGTATTTTTTAGGTACATAATAATAGATACAGAACATATTTGCTAACTATTTTTAAGTTTAAATGTAATTATATTTGGTGAATGATTTTTATTTGTGTTTTTGATGAAATACTTTGGATTCAATGTTATATTGACATGTCTTAATTAATTTATTGTCTTTTTGTATCTTTATATTATTTTGAATAAAGTAATATAATTTATTTTTTCCCTATGACTTATTTCATAATAGCCCACAAATATTCTTTCCCTCCAAAAAATTATTTTTAGTGAAAAACAGGGTTTAATCTACAAAATAATTTGTAACATGTTGTCACAAATTTTTAATTGCAAGGAAAAATGTGTATATCTTAGCCCATAGATGTCCTTTTCACACTATTTATTTGTAGGGAAAAGTGAAATCATTTTGTGGGCAAAATTAACTTTAGCCTACAAATTTTAAAAGGTTTTGTAGGGAAAATCTTTAGCCTACAAATTTTAAAAATTTATCGTCTTTTACCTATCTCCTCGATGTTTGCCTCACAAATATTTCTACAAATTTATTTCGTCCACAAAAGTTTTTTCCTACAAATAAAAACCTTTTACAACAATTTTTTTTTGTAGGAAAAACATAAAATTCTTGTAATCGAAAGTGTTCAAAATTTATGTTAATATAATTAAGTACTTATTATCGTCGGCAAATACGACTACAAATCCACAAAACATCTAGAAAATGACTAATATACCAAAAGTATGATATCAAGGACACAGTAGTGCCCTTGGAGAAAAAATAATTAAAAGTAATATTTACTGATCATTTAATTGATAAATTAAGACATTGGCAGGTTTAATTTTGGTTGGTATGCTAGCATAAAAAATTTATAATGTGTTCCACCACCAAACAAAAATGTTTAATAAATTATATATTAAAATTAACTGAAACCCGTATTTCTTAATTACTTTCTCTGATGGCAAGTTATAGGTTAATTATCACGACGGTCACTAAACTTTTATCATTGCTTCTCGTTAGTCACTGAACTTATTTCCTATTTTCTATATTTCTGACAATATAAGAGTCTTAAAATTGGTTTCCCCCCCCCCCCCCCCCCCTAAATTAAAACATGTTTTGATTTGTGTTTATAGTGTTTATTTGCCACTAACTACGTTTATTTTTCATAAATACTCCAAATATTACACTTTTAATAATAACTTCTACAAAATATAATATGTACATTACAGTTTGTTATACAATTAATTATTATAACACTTATAACCTACAATGTTATAAATATAAAACTTAGCATACTAAAAAAGGTTGAATCCCAATCTTGAGAGTCCTCATTGTTCCGTCCTTGGAGCATCGCAAGGGAGGTAAATCACAGGATGTGCATTAGCAGGTTAGGGAACAAGAGCTTGTCCGTATACTGGTGTCCACAAAGAGTACAATTTTATATCTCAAGAATCGAACCCTCATACTGCAGCTGTCAGCAAGGCTGAAACTACCTCACTCTCATACTTTGCACCACTGAGATATGCCCCGAGGGTCAAAACTTAGCATACTATGTTATACATGAAATATACGTGTAACCTATTATGTTATGTCCACTTCTACCAACAACCACCTTCACTATAGTCACGTCATCGAAACTCATCTCACCACATCATCATCACTCCGTCTCGCTGTCGTCATCACACCATCACCATCATCCAAAAACACTGCAAAATCGACATCATCGCCACCTCAAAAGCACCACCATTGATGGTGCCTATTTCCTCTACCAAAAAAATCACAATTTGCCACTGCTGCCATTTTTGTGAATTAATTAAATAAATGCTCATTAAATTTCTCTATAGGTCATTACTTACTATCTGAGCTTTAAAAAAATAAAAATAAATTGTTACTCATTGCTCACTCATATATTCAAATTTTATTACACATCCATCACGGTAGTGATGGTAACGGGGCGAGTTTGGGACGGGCGGGGCGTTTGGCCAAAACCCCGCCCCGCCTGGCAAGGGGGTAGGGACGGGGCAACTTTTTGCCCCGTTTAATTTTATTTATTTATTATTTATTATTTTTACATTTTCAAAGTTTCGAATTATGTTATTATTAGATAATAAAATACAAATTTAAAATGAGTTTTTAACGGATGAATTGTCTAAAAATAAAATTATTTTTAATTTTTTTTTTTACTTTTTCTTCACAGGGCTAGTTCAAGGCGGGGCAGCTGCGCCTCGCGACGGGGCGACCATTTACGCCCCGCCCCGCGACGAGGCGGGATAAATTACCATCACTACATCATGGAGTGAAATCTATTATTTCCACTTGAAGGAAATTTCGACGTGTCTACAGAAATTAGAGATTACACAGTGATAACATTAAATTGTCAAATTAATTAATTAAATGCTCATTAAACTTATCCCTAAATGATAATTGCTCATTAATCAAGACATAAATAAGACATACTAAGTGAAAAATTAATAGCTAAAGATCTAATTTCATAATAATTTGTAAGCATTGATTAAGCTAATTTTTGAAATCATTCTCGACTCTTCAAAAGAAAATGAAGAGGCAAAGAAATGTGAGATATTAGTATAAGATATTGCAAGATAATGCTTCTATGTTTACGTACAAATCATAGCACTTCCATAGTGAGAATTGTACGATATTGATGTTGAAAAAATGACTTTGTTGAGCTAATTTTAGCACAATTTTAGGTGGGATCCGTTGGTTCAATTTGGAATATCAAAGTTGATTTATGTTCTCTTTCGTGAGAATATCGAAATTATATATTAACTTGTCAAAATTGATGTTCAAGTGAATGAGAAATTGGAGTTCCAATTGGACCATTGGAATATGGATATATGTGTAGGAGGAAAACCAATTAAAGTTTATCCCACATAGAAAAAAGATGGAAGAAAATACAACTTTATATAAGGCTATACTTTGGAAGTGTTTAATCATGTGTAACATAGAGGTGCTTTTCATGTGCTCGTGCATGGGGGTGCAAATCAAGGACTAAATTAGAATTTCGGATCTTGAACTTGTGTGATAGCATGACCAACTTACATAAATGTCGGACCGAACGGACCAAAAATTGACCCCATGGGAGTGTCCACATTTTACTTTTAATGACACTGTGTTAGAGGCCTCGGTTTGCTGGTTTCTTCCCTTTTGTTTGTAATTTTCTATTATGTTCTTCCAGTATATAAATAATATATTATATTCTGCTATAATTTGGCTAACAATTGAAGTCTTGAGTATTAAAATTTAGCATATCACATTCATGCTTATAAAACTTGTATTTGGACATCCCTAAAGGTCGTCTGGGCTTGAGTCTAACCGATTGGTTGTATATTGTGATTAGAAATAAACACTTCTTATTCCAAAATATATTTTCCGACTATGATGCACTCATTTTTAGCTACTGATTCATGATGAGAATTAAGGTTCAAATGCTTGTTTATTGCTCAATCATGAAGGCATAAGAAAAGGATTTTGGTTCTTTAATAGGGATGCAATAGTGCGCGTATGGTATGAGTCGGTCATTTCCACCCCTATTCTGTTGGGTATTTTGTTATTTTACCCTACATTCATACCCGATTAAAGCGGGACGGGATCAAGGAGGGTCACCTGCCCCATTTATCGCCTCATTTATTTTTTTCTTTTTATTTTTTGGTATTATTTTTTTGTCCTTAGTTAGTAAATATCATTACTTTTTTACCAATTTGTTAAAACAACTTATGTTCACTCTAAAAAATGATGATAAATCTATTACTTTTGTTGGATAAAAACTTAAATTTGAAATTAACTTTAAACGGGGCAATGACCCTCGTCCTGTACCTGTCCCATTTACCCGGTTAGGCAGGGCTCCAAAGGTATCAGATTGAACATATTCTTTTCCTGTCCCCTATTGTTTAACTTTGGATGGTTGTATATATTTTTCGAATACTTGCGCTCGCACTCAAGATCAAGAATGCAGTGGTTGCTGAAGGCTCGACACCATTTATCTTTGGTGTCTAATATTTCTACACCATGAGTATTACTGGTGATTTGGTGGTACTTATGAACCTCACGTAGTTATTCATATGTTTGAGGAGCATAAATGTGGGAATAAGGCCACGTGAGTGTTCGCTAAAAGTGCTTGTCGCAAGTGCACGGATCGGATTCAAGTAATAAAGTGAACCTTTTGAATCCGGATTGTGATCTCTTGAGGAATGTTTACTTTAAATTACACAACTTTAATTAATTTAATTCTATCAATAAAACAAACACACAATAAATATTTGATTATGGAATATAACTAAAAATCTACAAAATAATAAAAATCTTGAGAATTTTGTAAGCAAATGTGGTCGAGATTCATGATTTCGCTTAACCGTCATCTAATTAATTTCTCTAAAAACCAATTAACAAATTACTCATTTATGATGTTGGACACAATCTTCCAATTTTAGTTAATTACCTCTCTCGAGGGAAATTAACTCTAATTGATTGGTTTAACATACTATATCTCTATATCGATTAAAACCAAACAACCGTATTAACTCTATGTGAAAATAGTTCATTGGGTCACCTAGGGTTAAGAGTATGTTTCTATCTCCCGCACAAATTTAGGGTTTCTACTATTTGATTTAAAATGCACAATCTTTTCTCGAACGATGGACAAATCATAAAATATAATCACTCATTGACCACGTAAATGAAAATGCAATAATAACAATAGTAAAAACACATGAAAATAAATAACTTAACATCAAAGAGCAAATATTAAAATTAATTAAAAACTAGATTAAGTTAATGTCATAAATCTCAACACAAATGTTTAGCCCATGTTATATAAATGGTAAATTTCATACATTACATTGCAAGTTTGACAAAATAATGGAGAAAACGCAAAGTTATAGATGAAACCATTTTAGAGCTCGATCTTGCTTTCCCCAAATATTTTTCCACTCTTTTCTTGATATTCTGCTTTTTCCATTGATTGTGTCCTCCAAAATATCAAGGAAATAAAAAGGCAAGAGAAAAGAAAATGAGAAAAATAAAGAAGAAAGAAAAGAAAAAGATATAAAAAGAAGGCGCTCCAGCCCGAAAGAAGCAGAATCCAGAAAATCCCCGTCTCGTCTTTTTACAATTCATTAAAACCCTTTTCAGAAAATTGCAATACAAGTCCCCAGAATTTTGGACAAAAGGCAAAAAGGTCTCGAGCCTTATTTTGATTGTAAAAATGGCGCCTAGGCGCCGCCGGGCCTGATTTTTGTCATTGATGCAGTTAAGTCCTTGAGATAATTGCATGAAAGGTCCCCTAAACTTTAATTTTGTACAACTTGGTCCTCAAATTTTACTTTTCTTTCAATTATGCCCCCAAAATTGCAAGCCCATGTCCTTGAATTTTTCTTACTTGTGCACTTTGGTTACCGACTTCACGTTTTTGTACTCTTTTGATCCCTTTTCGCTCCATTTTACTTTGTTCTCTTTTCTTGGATGATTTTTACCTACAAAAGCAATAATTGCGTAATTGTGAATAGAAATTCGCTCATTTAATCAATATTTAGACTTATCTAGGTATTAAATGAGTGTGCAAAATTATGCTTATCAAATGTCCTCAAATTTAAGCTCTTGCTCATCCTGAGCAAGATTATGTACTAAAATAATCATGTAAAATAAGATAAAGATCAACATATTAGATAACTTGTTATCAATGAGTGTAAAATTTTATAATCAATTCACAAATATGTTCCAAGTAATACTAGCAAAATTAATTTGAGCTTATCTGATGTTTAATCAGTGTGTGTGCATAGTCACTTTTAATTATCATCTAAATTATAAAAAGGTTGTCACGATGGAAAAATTTTCAAACTCGCTCCAACCCGACCTTTTGTGGTCAAATATTTTCTTTCTCGTTTGTGAGATTCACATTCCTCAAATAGACGTGCTCTTTTCTTTCTCAAGGTGTAAATCTAAAGGTTGCTATCAATCACTATTTTCTTTTCCCGCTCTAATTTGGTTGGTTCTAATCGGCAATCTCAATATCTAATCACGGGATGATTCTCTACTAAAGAATGCTTTCACATTTTAGTTTATACTAAACAATTCAAACTCACTAGTTATCTAAACCCAAATATCAAATACAATTGCACAACAACAAATTTTTTTCTTCTTTTTTTTTCTCTATTTTTTTTTTTTGCTTTATTTCTTTTTTTTTTTAAATCCGAATCTCATGTTTTACTTCACTCCCGTAAACTTTCGTTTTGACCCTTGTAACGAGCTTTAAGTCGGTAACTCCCCGATTGTTTAGGCTATTTGGTACCGGGTTTGGAGATATCCCTACGGACTTGAGTCAAAAAGGTTAAGAAGTGAGGTCTAGGATTCAACAAGTACAATAACATTTTTTTTTTAAAGCGCAACAAAAATGGGGTTTACTCATTACCTAGCTTATACTTGGCAAACGACACTCCACACAAATATTTTCAACATGCATGAAATTAATACACTTCTAGATAATATCCTTCATCCGCTCGACATCCTCAAACTTATCTTATAATATGGTTAAGTCGAAGAGAAGTGGATATAGGTTGATATAAATTTTCAAACAACTCACAACCTAGTTCAATCAATTCAAAATTCTCTCCATCAGTTAAAAAATTTCCACATCTAGATAACAATTAAACATGACTATTGTGCTCAAAGTAATTCAGGATCTTAAAATGGATAAGCAATTTTTGAAAAAAAAAAAAAAAAGGTACAAATAGCATATTTGGTCATATATCATGAATCAATAACAATTTTAAACATCAAGCAACCCTAAACCAGGAAGGCTATCTAACATGTCAACACAAAATCACCAATTTAAGCACAATCACCTTCAAACTTAAATCACACATTGTCCTCAATGTATAAAGAACTAGATAAGAAGGAGGTTAACGAGACTTCCCTGATTGAACATTTGTGAAGAGGTACCAATACTTGACTTGGACTTGCGATGCTTTCAATGAGTTTCAACAAGTGACCTTCTTGTACACAATTTACCTCCAAACTTGTGAGAAACCATAGATATGTGGGACTTCAAAAATTACCTACAAAAAATGATAGCTAATTAAATAAAAATAAGAAAATACATAAAATTAAATAAAAAGATTAAAAATTAAGAAATTGGGTTGCCTCCCAACAAGCAATTTCTTATAATTTTTAGCTCAACTTTGGCTTTGAATCATGGGCACCTAAAGAAGGCTTTAGATGCCTTGCCCATTTTTCTTCATTTGGCTTTGTTCCACTTCTCATTTGATCTCCAAACATCGACATTGTCCTTTTCAATGTAGCAGGACTTCTCTATTCCATCCGACTCAACTTCAACTATGTAGACTTCCACCCCTACATGGGGTTTAATTACAAAATCAATATTTTGACAATCAATAAAGTTAAAAGAATATATGTTGATTTCATCCTCATTAATTGCCACATCTTTACTTGATTCCTTTGTGATCAATTCTCCACTCTTTTTAATCTCTTCTATCATAGTCGATATATCCTCGAGTTAAATGACATGTCCACAGTCTAGATCCACAGGCAGTGAGAAGTTGGTCTCATTGATTGCATTAAGCGGATTATACCCTCATTGTAGAAATCCTTCCTAGTACATGTAGTCTCCCATAAGCATATCATTTTCATCCAATTTGGCAAGCTCTTTGAAATACTTTGCAATTACCTTTTCGTTCTGTAGAGGAGGGCCATCTCCTATAATCTTAACATCTTCATCCCAATTGCAAGGTACCAAATCTCCCGCGAGCATGTACCCTTCATCATTTTTGTCAATGGCTTGTTTTCGACACCTCAAATAATTTCTAAACTTCAGAAGTTTCGATGTGTATAAAACTAGTATACGAAAACAAACAATTCACATCACAATGCATCGTGTAACAATTTTCACAACATGGATATCCTCCAAGCATATCTTGACTGTCCATATAGAGATTTGTCATTGAAACAATTTTGTTACTTTTCCAAAGTCAGAATACTGCAAATATTTGAAACGTACAGGGAGAGAAAATAAACACAAGGTAGATTAACAATATGGGGCTTAGCCAAAATACACAAAAACAAAAGCAATTAAAGGTAAATAAAAAGAAATTGTTAAAACTAAAATTAACTAAAGTGGTAATCAAAATAAAAACATTTCTTGACAACAGCGTTAAAAACTTGTTCGCTAAAAGTGCATGTCGCAAGTGTGGATCGCGTTTAAGTAATAAAGTGGATCTTTTGAGTCCGGATTGTCAATACCTCGAGGAATGTTTGCTTTAGATTACACAATTTTAATTAATTTAATTCTAACAATAAAAATAAACACAAAATAAATATTTTATTTTGGAAAATAACTAAAATTTCGCAAACTAAGAAAATATAAAAATCTTGAAAATTTTGGAAGCAAACGTGGTTAGGATTCATGGTTTCGTTTAACCGTCGCCTGATTAATTTCTCTAAAAGCCAATTGACAAATTACTCATTTACGATGTTAGACTCGATCTTTCAATTTTAGTTAGTTACCTCTCTCGAACGAAATTAATCCTAGTTGATTGATTTAACCTACTATATCTCTATGTCGATTAAAATCAAACAACCACATTAACTCTTTGTGAAAATAGCTCATTAAGTCACCTAGGGTTAGAGATCCACTACACAAACCTAGGGTTTCCACTATTTGATATAAAATGCACAGTCTTCTCTCGAACGATGTACAAATCACTAAACGTAATCGTTTATTGGCCACATAAATGAAAATGCAATAATAACAATAGTAAAAACACATGAAAATAAGTAACTTAACATCAAAGAGCGAATATTAAAATTAATTAAAAATTTATGTTAAGTTAATGCCATAAATCCCAACACAAATATGTAGCCCATGTTATATAAATAGTAAAAAGGAGAATATTTCATACAATACATTGCAAGTTTGACAAAAGAATAAAGAAATGCAAAGTTATAGATGAAACCTTTTTAGAGCTTGATATTGCTTTCCCCATATATTTTTTCACTTTTTCTTGTTGTTCTCCTTTTACTATTTATTGTATCCTTCAAAATACCAAGGAAATAAAAAGGAAAAAGAAGAGAAAAATAAAGAAGAAAGAAAAGAGGGAAAAAAAAAAAAAAAAAAAAAAAAAAAAAAGGCCAAAAAAAAAAAAAAAAAAAAAAAAAGGACGCTCCAGTCCGAAAGAAGCAGAATCCAGAAAATGCCCTGGTTGTTGTTTTTTTACAATTCAATTAAAACCCTTTTCAGAAAATTGCAGCACAAGTCCCCAGAGTTTTGAATAAAAAAGCAAAAATGTCCCTGGCCTTGTTTTGATCATAAAAATGGCGCCTAGGCCCAATTTCTGTTTTCAAGGCCGGAAAAAAGGCTTTTTGTCATTTTTGCAGTTAAGTCCATGAGATAATTGCATAGAAGGTCCGTCAACTTTGATTTTGTACAATTTTGTCCTCAAAGTTTGACTTTTCTTTCTGTTAAACCCCCAAAAATTGCAAGCACAGGACCTTGAACTTTCAGTAAGTTGTGCACTTTGGTTCCCAACATCACGTTTTTGGTACTTGTTTATCCCTTTTCGCTCCATCTTACTTTGTTCTCTTTTTTGAATGATTTTTACCTACAAAAGTAATAATTGTAAAATTTTGAGTAGAAATTCACTTATTTAATTAATATTTTAAGCTTATTTAGATATTGAACGAGTGTGTAAAAACACACTTATATTGGGTGAGTACATGGCAAACAACTTTTGCACTCTTTTGCTACTTAAATCTGTTCTGCACATAGATACCTATACATACATATATATTATCTCTGAAATGAACAACATACTAATTGATCTTCCAATACAGCAAGATTCAACTATCAATGGATCTCAACTTCTCTCTTGTCCATGTGTATATTATCAACACACTTGTACATTCACGTTAGACTGCATAGACCATAGCTCCAACAGTGGGTGAATGGTCGCATGAACTTTGACACTCAAATCAGATGGTGAAGTATTTTGAATGTGGGAAAAACACAATGAACGGAAGTATATTGTTACTAGGTTTTGGTACTTATTGTGTGTCAACCATTCAAAAACTCATCTTTAAATGAGAGAGATTGAGTATTTATAGGTAAAAGAGGCCCTCTCTGATTGCTTGACACACGACTTTATTTTAAGTGCTCAATTGTCACGTTCAATTGGGTCAATTCATAGTCATCAAATGCATGTGGTTCCATAGCCTAAATATGAGTTGAAAGTTGTGATCTGACTGGACACCGTTGTTGCAAAGTATCGCATCAATCATTTTGAGCAGTGTACTCTTACAATTTGGCTAAGGCAAGGGTTGCAGCAAATGTCATTGCCTCAGATTTATTTATTATAGAGGAGAAGTGACGCATCATCTTAGATTAGAATAATATTCTAGGTTAGGCATTTAGAGGAATGACCCAATCACCTCAAAAAAGACATTGAAAAAATAAAGCTAAATGTAGTGCTGACCTTGCATGACTCTTTACGTGACCTGTCTCATGGGTAAAGGCGTAACACAACTATACACAAATAAGAGAAAACAAAAGACAGCATATTTCCATTTACCAACACTTGGAGAATCAGACTTTGCACCATTAACTACTATTGATAGTAAGAAAACTTTTCAAGTGTATGTTACCAAGTTGTTCTTTAATGATCTTTGTGTATGGCTGAAGCCCATGTAGTTCGGAACAAGGACTAATTCTCAATTTCCCAAGACAAAACTTCATAAATTTTTTACGGGTGAAAAGTTCCGCGATGACCAGCCTTCATAACCATTAGAAATTCAAGAATAGGCATATATAGAAAAAATCATAGCTCATATATTTGATGAAAATAGGCACCATAATGATACTATATATCTATTTAATTTTATAAAGATATCAATACTTGAATTTGTAGTTATTTATGTATAAGTTGCTCATTTAAAATATTATTGGAACCTCCGAAGAGCTTCCAATGGTAGTTGATCTAGGCCTGCAGGTCAAGCATTTATATAAAAAGATCCTAAAAAGATTTCATATCAAAAAATGATACATCCGTTAACGCGTGATAGTTATTTTCACTTCAAATGAAAAGAGGGTTGTTTTTCGTTCTCGAAGTTATAATAAATAACTTATTGGTCGTAAAGTACCATATCTTTCTACAATAGATGCATTATTATATCTTGTGAATAGTTCATGATTCAATACCAGTTGATTATGAAGATGCGGGTTATTATTTGGAACTTATAAAGGTTATAAACCAATTTATTATTCACATGCATCTACCGTGACGATTTATGTGACAAACATGTCCAAAAGCATTATTTACTACAACATTTGAGAAGATAAATAAAATGTATATATTTAAGTAATATTATCGTGAGGAAAAGAAAATATACATTATAGTTTTTTCTTGACCGAGATTTTTAATGAGACAATTCTCATAGCCTGTACAAAAGATTTTAACGAGAAATTTTTATGTAATAAATGTTCATAATCTACAAGATTTTTATCCTTAACATACTTCTATGATTTAGTATCACATGATTAAAATCATAAATTACTAAAGAGAGCAACAAGAAGATATATATATATATTAGTTAGACCGTCATACTAACTACAATTAACCAATGAGAGATATATGAATATCTTGTATGACAACAGCGGCGTCGAAATGTTGGTGTACAAAATATAAATGGCTCGATACAAGGAATTTTATTTATTGAAATCAAGGGAATAGATGTATTCTTTTTCTTTTGCGCAAGTTTTGTTCCAATATATTTTCTGACAATATTTTAACGAGGTAGTATTTCCAAATTTTTGATAATTATTTGTATTTTTCCCTTCACTTGGTGTTTTGTCCCATTGAGTTTTTGCAGGGCCTTTAACGGTTATTATAAATAGTCATTGAAGGAGAAATGTTGTAAAATAATAAATAATGATGAATGACTAGTTACTCTTATTGAATTTATATAACTTTTCAACTTACTGTAAAGTGTATTTTGTTCAAATTGTATTTCTCATTGAAATTTTATATATAAAAATCAATCATTATAAGAAACTAAACTTGAGACTTGATCTTCAATTCTCTTATATTGTTCACTCTTTTTAACTTAGTTTTATAACATAAATTGCCTGATTATCCAATTGTAAAAAATAAAGGGTAAATATAATTTACACCTTATTTTTTTGTTAAGTACGTCAAGTCACAATTGGAGTCGTAATTTTTGCTTTACTCATTTAGGCACTTACATCTCTAATTTTTTATTTATTTATATATTTTTTTCATATTTTAATCTTAATCTTATTTTATCTAGTTCTTGATGACAATCAAAAAATCCATTACGATGAAGATTTGTATCAAGAAAGATAAACAATAAATATAAAAGCTTGACAATATATTTTTCCCACATGAGCATACTATTTGGACAGAAGTTGTTATCTAAGACAACGTGTATTAATTAATTAAAGATTAAAATAAAACATGATGAAAAAGAGATATAAGTCTAAAACTGAACAAAATTAGAGGATCTTCATTTTAATTAAAATTTTGTGCAGTTAAAAAAATTGTGGTGTGAATATAATTATAAAAAATAAATGAATGGTGCTAAAAAACGGATACATCTTAAATCTGGCCCAACCTAAATAGACTAATATAAAGCCCATACTAATCCTATTGAAAACACCAAACACAATTTTGACTTTTCAAATTTAAATCTCAAAGAAGCAAGGCTAAGGTTTAAACTTGATTTCATCTAGAAGTAGCAATGGATCAAGTTGAATGTTGTTTCTTTCTATCACTATTTTTTAATCCATACTAAGTATTAGTATGTACCCCCGATTTTGTTCTTTTACAATCAGTTGACAATGTTGAAATTATTCTGTATAATTCTTTATATAGATAATTTTTATTAGAACGAGTCTAATTTGACTAGTGTCCAAAAACATTGCTCGATTTCGTCTTTTGGCTCATAGGACTCATGAGTTGAGTTGAGCCACCCACAAGCCCATTTGATTATTAATTTTTTAAAATTTTAAAAATTGAAAAAAATCCTCGTTTTTCGGACTTTGGATCAACTAATTTTAATGTGGATGGGGTTAAAATCGTACAAGTGTAACACATTAATTCTACAATTTTTTTTTTAAATAGTCAAAAAAATTAAGATAAACAACACTCAAGAACTACGAAGTTAGATCTTATAAATCTTCAACTATTAATGCGTCCAGTTTCTCTTGGATTTAGAGCACGGTGTCTTCTCAATTCTTTAAATACATTAAACTCTCAATAAAATTTGCAATGAATGATATATATTTCCACAGAGTTTGAAAAGCTACATAAATGACATCTTTTAACCAATTTTACATCTTTATGAATCTAGATTGGAATTTTCTAATATTGGCATTAACAAATTGGCCGCATTCATGACCTCCCAAAAAATTTTGAAACAGTTCTTTATCATTTCTTAGAGTTCCATCTTTTAGAATATTTTCTTTCAATGCCATAATTAAAATTATACAAACAATGACACTAAAAGAGATCATTCGCAATAGGGAATTGTAGAAAGTGATAAAGACAGTTTCAACAATTTTCCGGAGGCTATGGAAACAGTCAATTTGTTCAAGTCAATATTTAAAAAGTATGTTCAAATGTAAATGTAGAATTGGTTGAACTCTGATTTGGAATAATATATAGAAGAAAGAGGTAGAATAATATAATTTATATTAGAATTGAACAAAAATATTTAAAACTAATTTAAAATATATTATTCCAACAATATGCTATATTCCGTTTATACTAGGTTTGAAGTCATCTAATATTTTTATGTATATTTTGAAACAGAAAACAAGTACAATTTTTATAACTTAGTTTACTGACATAAAGGTGGTTTAAGCTTATTGATAAATGTTTCTTGTTTTGGCCTTGGAGATTGGGGATCGAATCCGAGGGGTTACAATCAATTTTTATTATTTTTATTTTTTCATTTTTTGAAAAATTGGACTTTAGCATTTTTGGAAATATTCGTAGTCCTCCTTTAAAATTGGATTTTCAGTCCCCCCAACATTTGCTTCCTTTTCCATATCCCGTCACTTTTACATAATTTCATTGACTTTAGTGTCATATTTCCTCATGTTAGAAACACAAATTAATATTTTTGACGGGTAAAGTTGACAAAATATTATTTTATTATTATTATTTTTACGTATAGTTATTCAAAAGTTGATATCTTTATATGTTCTTACCAAAGCTCATGAAAAATATATATAATTTTATTGACTTCCGCCACTGTTTATCATCTTATTGGATGTCTAGTGATGTAAATAAGTCCGACTAGCATATGCAAATGAAAATAGTTGTTGCCTACAAATGCATAAGCTATGGGAGAACAGATCTAAAACTCTAAATCTAGCATATTAAATAGTTACCATTCTCAATCATTTATGTTTATTATGCAGCGTAGAAGGCATAAGAGAAGGATTTGGGTTCTTTCACTTTAATTGATACTACGGCTTGGCTTGCCCTCGAGACCAAGAATTCAGTGGTTGGTAGAGGCATTTGTCTTTGGGTTCTGTCTATTTCTACGCCATGAGGGTTGTTAACCAACCTTCCATAAAAGTGGAGGTAGGAGATCTAGCTAACAAATAGGATACACTGTAGCTGCATGGAGGAATTTGGTGGTACTAATGAACAATCATGCTACTTGTGCAATTTATTTTACAACTTGATTTACAATATATAAATTGACAAACATCACTTTCATTTATTTGAAAAGCTATTTTTAAAATCAACGTTCAGAATTTTGCAACACACTTGTTGTCAACCAAGTTGTGCAAAAATATTGTACAAGTGACTTTATTCACTAATGAATTTCAAGTAGTAGACATATAAATGAATGGGTTGGATGGATTTATGATTAACATAATCATGACTTCTCAAACATTAAGCATCAAGTTTAGTATGTGGGCCACCATAAACTCAATTTGAAGAATAATTCTTTGTAGGTTTGTGCATTGCGAACTTGAACCCAAAGTTGCA
Source organism: Olea europaea var. sylvestris (assembly GCF_002742605.1). NCBI lineage: Eukaryota > Viridiplantae > Streptophyta > Magnoliopsida > Lamiales > Oleaceae > Olea > Olea europaea. The sequence continues at coordinate 3,626,116 of NC_036243.1, read as the reverse complement.
TTGTAATAAGCAAGACCTCCAAGGATAGATCCGTCTGCACAAGAATAATGCCATTTACTCCTACTGGGGTTATAACTCTGATCTATGTGATACTAATGTGACGTTAAATGATAAATATAATTAAATAAATTATTTAATTTCACTTTTTATTTAGCATTTTAACTAACATCACGTAAATCGAGATTATAGCCTTAGTGAAATTATATTATAACCTCAGTGGAATTACATAGACTAAGGTTATAATCCCAATAAGGGACTAAATAGCACTACTATTTACACAAAAAAAGCTTTATAATTCATTCGAATAGTCTTAGCTGGCATCTTAATTATTGATATAACTCAGCTTTGAATCGACTTAGAAGGATTAATAGGCTTCAATTTAGTTAAGCAATTACTTTCGTCAATTGTAACAAACAAGCATATCATCAAGAAATTGTAAAATTTTTAAGCAAAACAATACTAACATCCACCTCTTTATGCCTAGCTTTTCATGCAACATAGTAACCCAAATATGACCACAGTATGTGCAAATGACTTCCCCGAAACAGAATTAGCATTAGCATTAGCATTTATAGTGTTATTTAAAACCAATTGCTCTCCTACAGTGGACAATATGATACAAATCAACGATAGATTAAATCTAGTTTAAAATTGTTTAATCCTATATTCTAAGATGAAGATCTTGTTAGTTTTATGCCCTAAGTCCAATCAACCTTGGACATAAATACTTTTATTATATAATTGATGCAACTTTATGGCAGATTATTTAATTAATGTTAAATTAAATTGAATAATAGAGTTCCTAGATTCAAATCATGATAATATATTAATTACAAGGAATTGTAATTGTGAGATACAAATTACATATAATTGAATCTTAAATCGTCTATGGTCGTAAGTAATAACGAGATACATATATCGTTATTACGGATAGACTATTATGTGTGACATTTCTTACTTATGAAGTAAGTAGCTGATCTCACAAACTAAAGTGTGATGACACTTAAATGAACACGTAGATATTTTGTTGTAGAACAAAATATTGAAGACTCGTTGAGAATGGATAACTATCTGA